>NC_090934.1:799432538-799732538 GCF_040938575.1 Ambystoma mexicanum
CACAGACCACGTGATGAAGAGTGGGCGGGCCGTTGCTATGGTCCTTTTCTCGGATGGGAACTAGTCGCTACCATAGCCAGAGGTGTAACGAAACCGGCGCGCGAACCTTCAAATGTTCGGAGAGGTGCTAACTTGAGAGACGGGTGGGGGAGCGGCGAACCTATTTGTGTCGCGGCATCGCATTTCTTTGCACATTTAATGATACTATGCTAGTGCAGCTTCAGTCTGAAAGCACCCACTGAAAGACTGTTGTGAGAATGAGTGGTCTACTGTCCCCACTGTACCCTTCCAATCACTGCCCTGGCATGCAAGTACTAACTCCACATCACAATGTCAATTGTCTAAAAAAGTATGCATATGAATGTAGGTGCTAACAATGAAAGGCCTTTGTTAAACGTAAAGCCCAGGCGCTGTTTAACATCTGTGTAGTTCTGTCCGGTGTAACGTCGAAATCTGCTCAGCCGTCGAAAAATGCTTAGGGTGCTACTGCGCATGCGCTGTGTTGGTGAGCATGCGCAGTAACGACTTGCAGGAAAGCATTTTTCGACGGGCAATTTCGCCCAAGATAGCGCATTGATAGCCCATTTTCCGACGTTACACGGGCCTGTTAAGAGATCTCCCTCCCTCCCAGGGAGATGCAGAGTGAGAGGGAGGCAAATCCGAGGGGAAGCGAACTGGCAGATAGCCGGAGGAAGCTGGTTCACCGCCTATGTTTACACTCTGCAGAGGCGATGCCGTTTGATCCCCTCCCTTTTCCCCTTCAGCTGACAGGTAGGAAAAGGAGCACCTGAGGGTGGGGGAGTGGTTATGCAGAGCATTCGGGTGCTTTTAAACTCGAGTCCCGTTCTGGTTTGTTGTCCCCCCAGCCCCCTGCCAGTGTCGCCTTGTCCCCCTGCCAGTGTCTCCCTGTCCCCCCTTCCCCCTGCCAGTGTCTCCCTGTCCCCCCTTCCAGTGTCTCCCTGACCCCCTTAGTCCCGTTCTGGTTTGTTGTCCCCCCTGCCAGTGTCGCCTTGTCCCCCCTGCCAGTGTCGCCTTGTCCCCCTGCCAGTGTCTCCCTGTCCCCCCTTCCCCCTGCCAGTGTCTCCCTGACCCCCTTCCCCCAGCCAGTGTCTCCCTGTCCCCCCTTCCCCCTGCCAGTGTCGCCCTGTCCCCCCTTCCCCCTGCCAGTGTCGCCCTGTCCCCCCTTCCCCCTGCCAGTGTCGCCCTGTCCCCCTTTCCCCCTGCCAGTGTCTCCCTGTCCCCCCTTCACCCTGCCAGTGTCTCCCTGTGCCCCCTGCCAGTGTCTCCCTGTCCCCCCTGCCTCCCGCCAGTGTCTCCTTGTCTCAACGCCAGTGTCTCCTTGTCTCCCTGTGCCCCCTGCCAGTGTCCCCCCGCCAGTGTCTTCCTGTCCCCCCTGCCCCCTGCCAGTGTCTTCCTGTCCCAAAGCCAGTGTCTCCTTGTCCCCCCTGCCCCCCGCCAGTGTCTCCTTGTCCCCCCTGCCCCCCGCCAGTGTCTCCTTGTCCCCCCTGCCCCCGCCAGTATCTCCTTGTCCCCCCGCCAGTGTCTCCTTGTCCCCCCTGCCCCCCGCCAGTGTCCCCCCTTCCCCCTGCCAGTGTCGCCCTGTCCCCCCTTCCCCCTGCCAGTGTCGCCCTGTCCCCCCTTCCCCCTGCCAGTGTCTCCCTGACCCCCTTAGTCCCGTTCTGGTTTGTTGTCCCCCCAGCCCCCTGCCAGTGTCGCCTTGTCCCCCTGCCAGTGTCTCCCTGACCCCCTTCCCCCTGCCAGTGTCTCCCTGACCCCCTTCCCCCTGCCAGTGTCTCCCTGTCCCCCCTTCCCCCTGCCAGTGTCTCCCTGTGCCCCCTGCCAGTGTCGCCCTGTCCCCCCTTCCCCCTGCCAGTGTCGCCCTGTCCCCCCTTCCCCCTGCCAGTGTCACCCTGTCCCCCCTTCCCCCTGCCAGTGTCTCCCTGTCCCCCATTCACCCTGCCAGTGTCTCCCTGTGCCCCCTGCCAGTGTCTCCCTGTCCCCCCTGCCTCCCGCCAGTGTCTCCTTGTCTCAACGCCAGTGTCTCCTTGTCTCCCTGTGCCCCCTGCCAGTGTCCCCCCGCCAGTGTCTTCCTGTCCCCCCTGCCCCCTGCCAGTGTCTTCCTGTCCCAAAGCCAGTGTCTCCTTGTCCCCCCTGCCCCCCGCCAGTATCTCCTTGTCCCCCCGCCAGTGTCGCCTTGTCCCCCCTGCCCCCCGCCAGGGTCTTCCTTTCCCCTCTGCCCCCGCCAGTGTCTTCCTTTCTCCTCTGCCCCCCGCCAGTGTCTTCCTGTCCCCTCTGCCCCCCGCCAGTGTCTTCCTGTCCCCCCTGCCCCCGCCAGTGTCTTCCTGCCCCCCGCCAGTGTCGCCTTGACCTACTGCCCCCGTGTCTCCCTGTCCCCCCTGCCGCCGCGAGTGTCTCCTTGTCCCCCTGCCCCCGCGCCAGTGTCTTCCTTGTTTCCCTTCTTTTCTCCTCCCACTCCCTCCCCTGCACTATCTTGTAGATAGTCACTTGTTTTGTTCCTCTCCTTACCGCTTTCCATTTCCCCCCCTTACATCCCCTCCTCCCCCCCTCCTCTTGTCACTCTTGCACTGCAACAATTGTCGTCGGGCATAGCAATGTTACTGCTAGTTTTGTCTCCTTTTCCCCCCCCCTCACCTCTCCCTTATTGTTCCATGCACTTGTACTATCTGTTATGATTTGATAGTTATTTTTCACATTCTGACCTGTTTCAAGGACCTGTTTGAATGTAATTGTATTCTCCCATGTTCCCACCCTCCTTGAAGCGCTTTGAAACACATTGTGTATAGGCGCTATACAAATAATCAATCAATCAATCAATATGCTGTCACGTTGAGGGTTCTACTTCCCAGGTGAGGGTAAGCAAGGTGATGTTTAACTTTCCTCTCCCCGTGCACATAATTATAGGCTCTCTACATGAGCAATGCTACATAACTGTTTCCTCAGAGGGGGGCTGGCAGACTCACATAAAATAATAAACTGGCCATCGCCGATGGCTTTTAGAAGTGAAACTAAGTCATTTACACTTATACTAACATCATAGCCATTTAAGACCCCCAGTGACCTCAAAAGGGCACTACTTTGTGATACGAACTTTGTTAAAGGTACTTATATAGCGCACCGTCACCAACGGAATTGGTCCCCAGGTGCTCTGGCAGATCTTCAAATGAGAAGGTGGGATGCGTTAGTAAGGTGAAGAGGGGAGGGACTAGGATAGTGAGAGGAGTGGTGTACTGTTGGCAGCTTCAACTCGGTATACACCGGGTGCTGAGCTTTGGTGCGGGTATCAGTCAGTCCGCGTGTGCTGTAGGTGCGGCTTATGTGTTGTTGCAGTGTGGTGAAGTGTGTGCGGCTTGTGCGAGAGATGGTTGTGTGAGTTTTTTTAGAAAGATACGTATGCAGAGAATTTGAGCCTATATTGGTTAGTGGGTTATATGAAATTTAACATGCTAACGTTCACGGTTCTGTTTAAGAGTAGTACTTGCTAATCTACATATTCCGTCCAAGTGTGGCACTTGCTAATCTTCCCAATAGTTATCTCGATGTAGGGCAGGATGATGATCTCCATTCTAAGTGTGGCACATGGTAACATTCAAGTTCCATCTAGGTGTGGCACGTGCTAACATTCACTTTTTCTATCTCTATGTGATGCAGGCTGATGTTAAGAATTCCATATAAGTGTGGTATATGCTAACATTGGGAATTATGTGCGTAAGTAATGCAAAACAACATTTACAGTCCAGTCATGCGTAGATTTAGGTCGGAGGTCATACATTTCTCTAAATGTGCATGGTGTAAGCCTATGGCGGTGTACTTTAGCGAGAGGTATGGTAGAGTGGTGGGTGCTTTCTGGAGTAGAGTAATTGCTATACACCCTACCCAAGCCACAATTACAGTTTTAGTTGGTGTCTGTTGACTGCTTGCTTCATTGGCTTCCCCTGCTGACACCTGCAGACATGTCTTGGAGCCGCCATTGTAGGAGCCGCCCTTGTCCTTGGGGCCCTTAGCCGAAGGGGCTGCACGGGTAGGGGGCTGCTCTGCGGTGTCCTTGATGAGGGCGTGGTGCACCAATCAGGGCGGGGGGGGCATTGAGGGAGGCGGGTAGAGGGATGTTCAGGAAGCGGGTTGGGAAGGGGAGAGGGACCACGCGCCGAATGCGCTCACCGTGCTTTTAAGCACAGGTGCAAAAACGATTTTGGAGGCCACAAGAGGGCATGGTCAGGGGGCACCTACCTGATCAGCATCTCACGTCCAGAATTAGGAAAAAGATGTTCATGAAAAGACCCTGTATATCAATGGGAAGGCTGTAAATGGCTACCTTTCACCCTGCGATTGAACCCACATTATCCCTTTATCTCTCCAGTATAGGGGTGTCACGGTATTAGTTTTATGACGGTACGATAACCTTCTTGCCAAATGACGGTATATCATGGATATCGCGGTATAGCAGGTGGAGTTAACTAATCTTAACAAATATTTTCTAAAAGGTCATAAATTGACAGATTTATCATCTCAAACAAAACCATACACCCAGGGCCAGAATTGGGCTTTTCAACATACTTTCCACTGAAATTACTTGCTTCCACCAAACACAAACACACGTGTGGAGAGGGGGAGGGGCCCTGCTACAACTGGCAAAGCAAACTAAATAGCTTTTCTTAAGTGGTCATTTAGACTTTTTGTTCCCCCCACTGGCTACTGGTGAAGATGAACATGTTGCCATCTTGATAACCTGCATGCCACAGATCAATGGATGCTGATGGTAGTATACGCTTGTGCGCATACACACACACACACACACACCCACTCTCTCTTTACGTTACAGCCTTTAGTTTACTTGCGGGCCAAAAGGTTTTCAGAAATCACAGACATGTTACCCTTTGGTATGGCAGCAGGGAATACCGACAGATGTGACTTATTATATGTAAATTCAATGATAGAACCAGGGAAATCCCCCATTGCCATATGTTTAGAGAACATTATCCATTATAAATATATAAACCCCAAAGTAAACCCTTTTCCTTCTTGGCACTGTATCTATTCTTCCTATTGCTAACATTGATTTTGTGTCAGGCACGTGTGGTTTATGGAATGGCATTAAAAACTGCTCCAACTGAAACTACTTGGCAGACGGCAGATCCAACAGTGTAAGACCAAGTCTGCGCAGCACTTGCTTACTGCAGCCTTTACAAATCAGATTGAAAAGTACACTTAATGGTATGAACGGTATAACGGTATAAACAATGTGACGGTTATTATTGTTCAATTAAGTGGTTCACGGTATCTTTAACGGTATACCGTTATACTGTTACATCCCTACTCCAGTATGGCAAACAGTTTGGAGCAACACAGTGCAGCTAAGTGAAAAGGGGCATCAGCCCTCAGTAAACATTGGGCTGCTCTATGTTCACATTTAGAGATTCTGGAGAATGTTAGTGCAGCTACCGCACGAAGGGATGAAAGAAAGCACTGCTTCAACGTGTGCACAGAATCGCCATCTGCAACACAATCTGTGGGGATTTCATACTTTCTATGCATATGTTGACTCAGGCTTTCCTTATGGAGTCAAGTGGGGCCAGGGGGAGCCTATTGCATTTGTCTACTGCTCGTGTTTGTTTTCCTTTCCTCCTGTTTCATGTCTGCATGTATTTTAGTTTCTTTCCCTGGTGTTGTTAGCTTGTGACAATGGTTTTTTTGTGCTAGACTGCAGGCACCAGTGAGTCATTGATCATTTCCACGGGACTGCTGCTGCTGAAGTGTTTTCACATTCCCCCCCCTACCCTCTCTCATGATTAAGTATAGGCTTATATAAAATGGGGACATTGTATTATATATACCAGCACACGAGAGAGAGAGTACATGTGTTTGGAGGGCTCCTGCAGGCTGCGAACCGCAGGGCCATTCCCCGCCTGCGAATACTACAGGCCCTGCATTCAGCAACAGATAAGAGCTTTTATCTAACAAGTCAGACTATTGGTTAATTCCGGAGTGTTTATTTGGGTAGAACGCAAGCAGCGTTTGGGCAAGGCAGCGCTCTCGGGAGGAGCATTGTGTTCGGGGAGTAACTGAATAGAACGCAAGCAGTGTTTGGGCAATGTAACTCTCAAAGGCCTTGGGAAGTGTATGGAGTACAGAGGTGCTCACAGCTGATAGCAACTTCCGATGCACAGTAGCATGAGTGGCGGAGAACCGGCACCACAAATCGACTGCATTTGCATGCTGTAGACCGCCAGTGGGCAGTTTTGGTAGCTTGTCAAGTGTTCTGTTATACTGTTCCGCAACACAAGCTCACACGTGCTTTTGATTTCTTTGTAGCGGTGCTCCGCTGGATCAAAACGGCTTGAACATTGGGACCGCAGCTCATGGCAGACGTACCCCGCTGCACGACACAAAGCTAAGTGCCATCTTGTTTCTTTAGTTAATGTGTGTTGGTTGTGAGTTCCAACAACCAACGCATTGCATGTAACCAGTGGGTATATGATTGCAATGTACTAGTGAACCTGTTTAAGGTGTGCCGGTTGTGAGTTCAAACAATCAGCACAATGTGAGTGCGTACCAGTAACGCACCAGAGAATCCTAAAATATAATGTGCCAGGTATCAAAGCAGAATTACTAGGGCCGGAGAAGGACAGACTAGGCAGGGCTTTGGGGGGCATAGTGTGCTAGTGTGCAGGAGTGGGTGGGTGGAGCATCAGCGATTTCAGGAACCCCGGTAGGGGGGCAACAAGTCAAACCTTTTCCCTGAATCCCCTTACCCATCCATTACCTCTTCCTGATCCTCTATCCAGTTTCCATAATCACCCCTACCTATCCAATCCAGCAGACCCTAAACCTCTTTCCGCGGCGGGTCACGGGGGACTGAGATTGTGTACAATCCAGGCACCAAGATCCAACGGGGAGGCAGGTGTACGTGCTACCTTCGCCCAAGACCAAGAAACCTGACACCCAGTCACTAAGTAGAGTAACTTGAATTACTCATATGTCCTGTCCCCTTTCCTCCATCCTTGTGGGTGATTCCACCGATCAAGACAACCGGGTGGTGCTGTGACAACCTGCCTCAAGATTAAGAAGAAGCAAGAATGTTCACCAGAACCGCCTGACCGAACGCTGCATCCCACCTGGAACTGGTATCAAGGGAATAGTGCTTACAGAAAGCAGACGAAGTGGCTCAAGTAGCCGCCTTGCTAATGACTTCTGGAAAGACCTCGTCCGGGAGGGATACATCTTCAGCGCTCTCCAAGTCTAAGTAATGCAATACCCTTTCAGCACCGACGGCGGGTTTGGAAAGAACGCTGGCCGGCAGATTTCCTGGTTCAAATGGAACGGAGAGACCACCTTGGCCAAGAAGTTTGGATGAGTGCCCAAGATTACCTTGTCATTGTGGAAGGTGGTGAAGGGCTTGCACGACAGAGCCTGCAGCTCGCCGACTCTGCTTGCAGAAGTGAGCGCTACCAACAGTATTGCCTTGAGCGTCACCAGCCTGATGTTGACCAAGGCCATTGGCTTGAAAGATTTACGCTGTAAAGCCGCCAGAACCACGCTGAGGTCCCAGACCGGGTGTGTGCCCATGAACCAGAGGAAACCGTCTGGACAACCCCTTGAGGTGAGCCTTAAGCACAGGGGTGGCCGCCAAAAAAATGCGCTCTGGGGAGTTCTTGTAGGCCCCAATGGCCACCAAATAGGTGCGACAGGTATCAACCTGGTCTCCATAGCGAGCCAGATGTGTAGAAAAGGCCAGTATGTCGTCCAGGGTGCAGGTGAGTGGGGTCCAGCCCCTTGTCGTGAGCCCAGTGGCAGAACATGGTCCACCTACTCTTGTACTGAGAACACGTGGAGGGCCTCCTGGATGATTTCCCAGTTGTCGTACGAAAACTGGGAGTGGGGCAGTCTACGCTTATCAGGAGCCAGGCCAAGCAGGCCAGCTGGCTGGGTCCGGGTGCTCCCAACGCCCTGCTGCGTCAGGAAGCCCCTGCAGGGGTGTGGGAAATGGACAGGCCCCTGGGGGCGCAACTGCAGCAGGTCGGAGAACCAAGCCCTCGACAGCCAGTGGGGGGGGGGCGATTAGGAGGAGGCTGCAGTCTACTGAGGCTCAAAATGTGCAGAGGGTCCGCTGGAGCAATGGAGGAGGAAACGGATAGCAACTGCCAGCAGAGTTGGAACGTGTCGCCCAGAGACCCCTGGCCCCACCCCGCCCATGAAGCGAAGAGGGGGCACTTGGAATTCAGAGGAGATGCAAATAAGTCCAGATCTGGGAACCTCCATTTCTGGAATAGGGGCAACAAACAGTTGATGTGTAATTCCCATTCGTAGGTGTTTAGCCCGAGGCGGCGGAGATGTTCAGCTTCCACATTGTTGTCCCCCGGGGGATGGACCGCAGATATCCATGTCCCCTCCAACTGGGTCCCTCCCAGATTGACACTGCCTCCATGCACAGGAGGGGAGAGGGGGTGACGCCCTGCTTGTTCAAGTAGAACATCGTCGTGGAATTGTCGGTCCTGACCAGAACCGCGTCGCCCCTGATGACGAGTAGAAAAGCCAGGCCTACCACTTTGAGATGCAGCAGATTGATATGCAGGAGGGCCTCCGTTCTGGACCATGCGCCATGAATCAAATGGCCATCTAGGGTAGCCCCCCAGCCCGAGAGGGAGGAATCTGTCACTACCAGAGTGGGCTCTGGCTGGGTGAACGGGGCTCCCACTGCCACATTGCACTTCTTTCTTTTCTTGAGAACTATCCCACACCCTTTTTGTATTAGTTGTGAGGTTTGGCAATAGGTTTCTTAGTATAGGCCCTTTTTATTTTATTAAACTTTATTTAGCTTGACAACACAGAAGAGGCAGAATCCCAACAGAGGCAGACGTGACAATTGCAGTGATACAGTCCGATTTCAACATTGTACATTGCTTTGCGGGTATGAGCAGAGGGGCGCAACAACACAGGAGCAATTTGGGTAATCAAAAGTTCAGGCCATGGTGGAGGTGGAAGAAGATGAAGTAAGAGATGCACCATCAGAGTCTGTAGCTATGGAGGCCATATAAGAGCAGAATCTCAGCCATATGTTCCTGGGCCTGGAATGCGTCGGCTGTTGATTAGCCCAGACCTCTTCCTTGTCAATTGCCCAGGTGACTGCCCTAAGCCATTGCGAGTGTGAGGGTGGACCAGGGCGGAGCCAGCATAGTAAGATGCAGTGGACAGTGAGTAACATACAGAGGCCCGCCAGCTTTTTGGAGTCACGACTCAAGTCCGGGAAGTCATGAAAGAGACGCAATGCAGGGGATGGAGCGACTGTGCAGTCCAAAATGACAGTCATAGTAGTACATATCTCCTCCCAGTACTGCGCTAGTTTAGGACAGGACCAGATCATGTGTATGTATGTGGCGCTGTCGGTTCCGCACCTGGGGCATCTGGGGGAGTGGTCCTTGGACATGCGGTGCAACTGAATCGGAGTGAGGTGATACCTGTGCAGGACTTTGAACTGGATTAATTTGAATCAGGAGTTAAAGGACACATTGTGGGTGCGCGCACACATGAGATTCCAGCGTTGGTCGGACATCACCCCCCCAAGTCCTCTGCCCATTTATGTTTCAGTTTGTCGCGGGGGGGGGGGTCTATCTGGCCTGTAGAGGGCATATAGTCTGGATACCTTCCCCCTAAAGGAGTTGAAGCTGCATAGCTCCGCAACTACTGGGTCGTTGGGAGGTAGCGCAGGGAAGTCAGGGTATGTGATTTTAAGAACTCTGCGGAGGGAGGAGTATTGGAGCCACGCGGATGGTTTCTGTCTAAGGATGGTTGGAAGATCCGACCACTCAACAAAACCACCACTCTCAAAGATGTCCCGGATTGCCTCGTAGCCTGTTTCAGCCCACCGTTGTATGATGGATGATGGTAAGTATGGGACCCCTGGGAGGAAATTCCACAGTGGTAGATCGCCGTGGAATGGATAGGATGTGCCTGATAGCACATTCCTAGCCCACTCTAAAATCTGGAAACTAACCGGGTCTAGTGACTCTAACATGATCGGCAATGGGGAGAGAATCAAGGAGTGGACGTCTCGGCCACTGGCTGCCATTCTCTCGAGTCTAACATGCGGAGGGGGATCCTGTGTGTTAAACCAGTGCGAGGCGAAGTGGGCCTGCGCCACCAGCCAGTAGTTGAGAAAATCTGGGGCACTGAATCCGCCGCTTTACATCGGGGTGGACAATGTTGCAAGTTTTAGTCGGACTGCCCCAGAATGCCACAGATAAGTGTTAATAGTGCGGGTCAACGCTTGGAAAAAGCAGTCTCCCCGGCAACAGGGGCAGATTGATTAACTTATATAAAAGTTGGAGTACGACCATCTTTAGAACCCCCCAATTCGACCTGCCAGGGAAATTGGAACTCTCACCCAGCCAGAAGCCTTTTCAGAGAGTTTCGTGAGTTACTGATAGTTCTCCTGGAGAAATGTCTCAGGGCGGCGAGTCACCTCTATACCGAGGTAAGTAAATTTCGATTGGGACCAAGTGAACCCCATAAGATCGGGAGGGGAACGTGTGCATTCAGTGAGTGGGAACAGGGTGGATTTGGAGCAGTTTACTTTGAGTCCAGAAACACGCCCAAAGTGGACAACGTCTTCCAGTGTCGGGGCAAGGTTGATAGCGGGAGATCGGATATAGAGCTGGGCATCGTCTGCATATAAAGAGATGATATCCGCTTGGCCTGCTGTTCGTAACCCTCTGCGAGGGTGCCACTGGCGCATCCTATCGGCGAACGGTTCCATAGCTATAGCAAAGATTAAGGGGGAAAAGGGGCAGCCCTGCTTCGTACCTCTGGCGATTCGAAATAGGGATGAGCATCTGTCCTCAGTACGGACCCTAGCCACCGGATCTGAGTAAAGTAGCCCGACCCATGAACGAAAACTGGGCCCAATTTTACATTTTCCGAGGACCCGCCAAAGGTACTTCCAGAACACGGAGTCGAATGCTTTTTGCATGTCCAGTGTAGCAACTACAGCTTGCACGTTCGGGTTAATTCTACTAATAATATCAAGTTCAGAGAGGTGGAGCGCCCTGGAATAAATCCTGCTTTATCGGGGTGAATGATGTGTGACATGAAGGGGGCCAAGCGTAAGGCTAGCAATTTGGCAAAAATGTTGACATCGCAGTTGATTAGTGAGAGGGGACGGTACGAGCCACAGGGGTGGGGGCCTTGCTAGGTTTAAGTAGAACCGTTATTATGGCTTCCCGGAGAGAAGGGGGGAGCCTACCCACTACGCATGCTTCTTCCCATAGGGCCATCTAGTGAGGTATTGGGAGGGATTTGAAGTGTTTGTAAAAATCTACTGGAAGGCTGTCCGAGCCCGGGGATTTACCAGATGACAGCGAATCGATGGCATCTGAGAGCTCCTCCGCAGTAAACGGCCTCTCGAGAGAGCTATTAGTTTCAGAGGAGAGGACTGAAAGGGGAAGGCCGTCTAGGTAAGCATCGATCTCCGCTGTTGGGACGCTCTCATCCTCTGACTAAAGGGCTTCATAGAATACCAGGAACTCAGTGTTAATGTCCTGTGGGAGTGTGGCTTGAGTGCCGTCTGCTCTCTCGATAGCGGGGATGTTGGGGGATCCAAACTCTCGACGGATGAGTCTGGCTAAGAGTCGGCTTGGCCGTTCGCCCTCCCCGTATTTTCTCACGAGCTCGGGGTTGTCGAGGAATTTCACCTTGCGTTCCGCATGAGTATGAGACACATCAAGTTCCGTACCTAAAGACGCGAGGATCTCAGGAGATGGAAGGAGAGCGTATTGGGACTCGAGGGACGCGAGGGCCGACCTCCCTTTTCCGGATATCTACTCAGATCGCTTTCAGAATACCACTTTCCTTGGAGATGGCGATACCCCTGATGTAGGCTTTAAATGGCTCCCAAAGGGTGGATTGTGTAGTGACCGAATTAGTGTTTTTTTCAAAAAGTCTTCAATGGCAGTCTCTAGCTCTGAGCTAAAGGCTGTATCGAGCAAGGAGTGTGGTTTCATTTTCCACTGCCGAGTTCCATCGTAGTCTGGACCCCAGCAGAGAGGGAGAGAGAGTCACCGGGGAGTGGTCGGAAAGAGTTCTAGGGAGAATCGATTGCTGTGAAACGTTTCTTATCAGCATGTCTGATATCAGCCATCTGTCAATCCTAGAATGTGAGTCGTGAACCGGGGAATAGAAGGAGTATGTTTGGGAGTCAGGGTATAAGTCTTCATACGTCTACTATAGCCAGTCGGGGAAGCGATGATAGAATGGTGTAGGCTGCTTTTGAGAGTTGGCGGGGTCTGGAGCCCGATCTGTCCAGGTCCACGTCTAGTATTGTATTGAAGTCGCCCCCACAGTATCGGGACCATAGGGAAGCTGCCTATCAGGGAGGCTAAGTGGAGGTAAAATTTCGGGGTCGTCTACATTGGGACCATAGATGTTCAATAACACCAGTTCTTTATTTTGTAGGACACCATGAAGCAATACATATCTACCCAGTGGGTCGACCTGCGAAGATTTACCAGTAAATTTGAGGCTTTTATAGATCAGTGTCATAACCCCCCGACTCTGGGCAGAATAGTTGTTGTAATATCTTTGGGGACCCCAACCTTTGGAGAATTTTCCACAGTGTTCAGCATATGCGTGTGTTCCTTGTAAAAGAAGGATTTTCACTTCATGGCGTGCAATTGTAACTGTCGCATTTTCCTATAATTCCCCAGCCCCCGCACATTCCAACTCATGAGTATCACATTATTGTCGCCCATTGGAATAAGAGCACTGCATAGGTTTTGAAGTTCGGAGAGGTGATAACCTAGGGCCTGAAGGCTGGGCTAGATGAGCGAGCCCCCTCTCAGTACGCGACTGACCTGGCATTGGCCCGCACTCCGCCTTCTTCATGAACATCAAGCCTTTTTTTACCATAACACCCATCCCAACCGACCCCCACCCACATCCCTCCCCCAATCAGAGGAATGACGACCCCATAACCAAATCCAAACCAATGGCATCAACGCCTGGGGGCCTGTGTGCTGGCCTGGCGGCGATACCCTGGGCTGGGGGCTCATGAAGGATAGAGAGGTGCATCAAAAACCGTTAACATGTAGTTTAAGAGGTTACTAATGACGGGGAGATCAAGACATCGTAGAGCCAGAGTGAACTGTAGACACATGACAGAAGGATGGATCTCCTGCGCCCATGGGACGGGGGCGCCCCTCCCGATAGGTGATTAAAAGTCAACAAAGTGATGAGGCCATGAACTTTCAACCTGGAAAGTGATTGTGTATGAATTTGGAGGCTTCTTCCGGGATTGTGAAAAAGAAAACCTGGTTATAGTGTTCATTTCGTAGCTTGGTGGGATACAGCATGGAATATTTAACCTCCAGGTCACGCAGCCTCTTCTTGACTGCCAGGAAGGTTTTGCGTTCCTGTTGAACCGCCACTGAGAAGTCTGGGTATAAGTGGATCCTAGAGGACCCCAAGAAAAGATCCCATTTGGCACTCGCTACCCTAAGGAAGGCGTCACGATCCCGAAAGTTAAGCATCCTGGCTATGATGGAGCACGGGAGCGCGCCAGGTCTGGGTTTTGCTGATAAAGCTTGATGGGCTCTTTCAATTGTGAACTGTGTCGAGAGCCTGGGAGAATCAAGAAGTGTGAGTAGAGTGCGCTCTATGTAGTCTTCCATGGGTTCCTTGATGCCGTCCTCGGGGACCCCAATTATGCGGAGGTGATTGCGTCTAGAGCGCGATTCGAGGTCCTCATTTTTTTTGGCTACCTCCAGCACGCGTCTAGATAATGAGGAGACTTACGCCCAGAGAGAGCCCAAGTCGTCCTCCGTAGCGCCCACCCTCGTTTCAATTTCAGCAACTCGGTTGTCGGTTTTTTCAATGTGCGCTGTGATCGAGGATATGGAGCCATTCATGTCATCCAGTTTGGGGTGCAAAGTGGTGAACCCTTCGCAAATATATTCCAGCATTTTCTGTGATTCTATGGAGTCTGGAGGAGTTGAAGTGGTGGGTTCCGGCTCCGGTGCCTCCTCTGCCTGTTTAGACAGTGTTTTAGTAAACATGTTGATGGAGCTCTGTTTTTTCCCTGCGCCCTTAGTCATGATGTGGACTGGGGGAGAGTCTGCAGACTTGGGAGACCAGTATGTGGAGAGAGTGATCGCAAGGGTGAGTGAGGGTGACTGAATAGGGCCTAGCCGGTCGCAGTTGGTCTGAAGGAGCTTGACCCCTTATTAGCTTTTGGGTGTCCAGAGTATACAGCGATGGGCATGGTCGGCGGCCCGAGTCGCCAGGCCAGTTGGCAAGTATGTAGATGCACAGGGAGCCCGGTGACAGGAATGCCCAGGCGGAACCAACCAGTGATGTTCCAAGTTAGAGCGCAGATCCTGGGGACCTCAGTAGACAAGGGAGCGCTATGGTCCAAGGAGTTTGTGGTCTCTGGCGTATCAGGGAGGTTGCCCAGTAAGCAACTGTGAGACGTCAGGTGATCGAGGTGGGAAAGGGGTCGCTGGGTGGCTAGGGTGAAGAGGACTTTCTGGAGCTCAGTTAGAGCATCACAGTTGCTGGTCGGTGGGAGCTCTCAGTATGCGTGGCTGGGCCACACCAGCGACCGTTCCCCGGGTGTCATGATGCCTACCCCCGGGGACCCAGACCATGTCCAGCAACCCAGGAAGCAGGCATCAAGTTACCCCCAAGCAAGCCCAACAACCCCCGCTAGGGGCTATTTGGGTGCAGTCCTGGCGCCTATGGCGCCAGGCTCATATGGAGTCAGTCCTGGCGCCATAGGCGCCAGGCTCATAGATTAAAACTTACCTGATGCAGACCATGCTGCAAACTTACCTGATGCAGACCATGCTGCCTGAGCTCCAAGCCAAACGAGGCTTGGAAGGGACGATTTTACCTAGGGACTATTTTTTACTCGGGTGGGGCTGAGGAGGAATACTTACCTGGGACTACTTTGGAGGCTATTTAAACCACGTTCGAAGAACAGCACACGCTTCGCGTTATTCTGCATCCAGCAGCGTAACGCTCACCGTGCCTGCAAGTCTGCATCCAGTCTTCTGCCACGCCCGCCTGGAGTTTGGAGCTCCTAGAAAAAGGGAGAAAGAAGGAGAAAAGGTTAGAACAAGAGCAATACCTTTGATCCTTACCTGAATTCCCGATCCATCGCGCCTTCGAGCTGGAAGAAAGAAGTTGTTTTATGCGCGCTGCCTCGCCTGCTGCAGTGCCGCGCTGAACTAACTGGCCTTCGCTGCATCTTCACATTTCACTGCATCCTCCTGCATGTTCCCGCCGCACTCCGGCACCTAAGGAGAAGACAAGAACAGCAAGGTGAGCCAAGGGAATACACAGAGGAATACCCCCTATAGACTTACCCCTTATTTTACCACCGCGGGTATTATTCTTCTTCACGGGTCGGCGCAGCTTCCACTGCATCCTAGCCGAACCCCGGCCCCTAAGGGGAAACAAAAGGACAGCAAGGTGAAACAAGGGACTAACAAGGGAAACCCTCCTCACCACAAAAGACTTACCTGATTTTACTGCCGGAGGCATTATTCCCCGAGACTTCATACTTTCTCTCAGCGCCTGAATAAGGGAGAAAGCAACAGGTTACATATGGACACAATTTTTTTGAACTGTGTTGGATAATACAAATCCTTACCAGAACATTACCGGTTGCCACGAGGAACTCTTCAGTAGGGTCAAGCTGCAACCTGCAAGGAATCGGACAAGAGTGAAAGTCAGGCATTTGAACTCTTACGAACTACATACTTACGGCGTCTTGCTAGGAATATCGGAATCAATATTGTTTTGGAATTCACCAATTCCTTCGAGCCAGTGAAATAACTGGTTATCTACGCGCCCCTGCGCTCAATGCAGGATGGAGAGCTCATCTTTTTAAATCATCAGGCGAGACTATAAGAGGGGACATCCAAGGTGATCAGTGGGGAGAACAGCGGGGTGGGGGGATTTACGCTCCACTCCACGGGTGTTTAATTCCCTTTCTCCATTTGCAGAAGAATATTCCTACGGGCCAAGCAAACAAAGCTAAATGGGCCAGTCCAGTCCGTCATCTCGGCCCTACGCGTCAAATTGGTGGAGGTCACAGCAGTCCAGTCCAGATCGACGCCTCTGTTGGAGCCAGGTGAGCGTAACACCGGGTTGTAGGGCGAGTGGGTGGATAGATAGTTTAAGCTTTGTGCAACCTGGCCAGACTCCACACACACCGCATCCGAGTGGCCCCCCCTGATGAGGTTCGCAAGGCAGGAATTCTGCAGGTGGGCGAGGGTGGAGAAGCCCAGGGATCCAGAGCCCTCTATCAACAAGCTCTATCAGAGCCACCTATTTCTGGGCTATTGCAGAGGGATGGGAGCCTTCACTGTCGCAGCAGCATGAACTGGGATGGGGTTGTTGAGGCTTGATCAGCGCCTGAGCAGGGTGTGATCTTCAATGTTGAGTAAGTATAGGGCCGCCCACCATCAGCGCACCCAGAGGCCAATGACCATTCAGTTGTGCCCCCTATGGCCCAAGTTGGCGGCTCGTGGAGCTCGAACTCCTGTGCAGCTGCGGGAGAAACACAGATTGTGGGGGAGTGAATGAGCACCCCCGCCGCACAGCAGCACCCCCGGCAGGGGCAGGACAGGCCGCAGCGAGGCTCGCAGTGTCCCCAGGTGGGGGGGGGGGCAGCTCAGGGAAAACGAAGCCTCAGCTGTGGTTGCCAGATCCAGGCCCACCCGCCCCCAGGGACTCACCGTCTGTGTCGTGGGCTCCGGGCTCCACCCGTCCAGGGCCGCAGGAGGGGGGGGGGGCACCCCACCAAGTGTGTAGATGTTAGGAAGGCTGTGGCAGGCGCCCCCCCACCAGCACACCCCGGCCCGGAGCAGCGGCAGAGCAGACCCGCTCAGCGCCAGAAGGGTCGAGTGCGGCAGCAGTCCACGCTGCACACCAGAAGCCGCAGGTTCCAAGGGTCGGGGTTCGATGTCGCTGCAACCGTAGCAGCCCCTAGGGAAGCTCTGTACACCCCCCCCACCCCTGGGCGCAGAGGATCCGGCTTGATCAGTGCTGGGGAATCCAATCAGGCGGGCACAGAGCGCCTCCCCCACAGCAGGCCGCAGATGCCCGGCCCTAGCAGACACTCCCACGGAAGCGTCAGTCAGATCAGGCCGATGCCGACTCCCAGTCCACCAACAGCCGCCCAAAGCTCCGTAACGGAGCCGGCTCTCGTCTCCAGACCCGGCTGATAATTAGACAGGGTGCATGGGAGTAATCTGTTGATGTCCCCTCGGTAGACTACGGTGCACCAACGCTGATTTCCACAAGAATAATGCCTCCCAGCACAGAGCCTTCACTTAGGTGGTCATCTTCACAGAGCGCAACAGCGCCGCCCAGGCCCTTTTTATTTGACACAACGCCATTAGGACTGCCTATTTTCATTTGATGGTCGACGCTTACTCCCATTGTAGATTTAGGTTTAGATTAGATGTTTTTCCAACCTGCATACAGTTTAATAAACACCCTTGAACTGTGAGCACTTGTCTGTCTTTACTGTTGACACCATGAGTTCCTTACACTACCCTCAAACAAGCCTGGTTGTTCTTGGGTAATGCAAAAATCCTGTAGTAGAGGTCGGAGCCCATATCTGACTGAGGAACCGGCTCCAACACCTGCATGTCCAAAAGAAGAAGAATCTCCCGCAACAGTGCCGGGGACCCTCTCTGAAGCAGAGGAGAAGAGGGTAGAGGAAAAAGAAGAGGAAGACAGAAGCCAGTGCAGCTGCGAAGAGAGCCAGCCGGCCCCCACCAGCGAGCTGTGTTACCTGACCGTCACGTCATTGCTTCTTGGCGTCCGAGGTAGGAACGGAGGAGGAGGAGCGGAAAAAGTGGTGCAAAGTCCTCTGCTGCTTCCTCCTGTGGTCGCTGGGGGATCAGTCAGGCTGCAGCATATCATGGTCCCTGAACCCCTTCAAGCTGCTGAAGGAGCAGGGTTTGAAGTCGGACCTGCCCTGGGTTTGAGGGAAGGACTTCTGCCCAGGTTTGGTCAGGATGGCCAGGGACTTGGCAGTTTGCGTTGAGGTCTTCTTTACTGTCAGCTTGTCATCGGTGGTCGAATGAAAGAGGTCCGTCCCTTCGAACTGAAGGTCTAGACTCCTCTCCTTTACATCTAAGGAGAACCTTGTGGCAAGCATCTACGCCGTCCACCTCCTCTAGACCCCCAGGCAGAGGCATCTACTGGCTGTGTCGATGTGCGAGACCAAAGACCCCATGAGGTCCTGCGCAACTGCGCAGGTCTCTGTCAGCCTGGCTTTAATAGAGGCCTGTCTCTCCGGGTGTATGTTGGGCAGGAACTCCCCCGATCTCTCGCCACAGCTTCTAGTTCACCGTGGCTAGAAGGGTATCAGCGTTGGCCTGTCGCAAGTGCAGCCCAGCGTTGAGATAACAACATCTCCTGCCGAATAGACTCGAGGGCCCTGTCGTCCTTGGATAGACAGGTAGAGGCGGCCCCTGCTGTGGACGACAACGAGGATGGCTTGGAATACAAAGAGGCTGCCGCCACAACTGAAGAGTGTGGTTGAGGGTGGGAGGCCAGGAGGACTGGTTCCCCATCCAGTAGCCTAAAGCGGCTGTCCAATTTCTTGTTCATCTGGGCTTTGGCCTGGGGCTTCTCACAGAACTTTTTAGCCACGAAAGGACATCTTTCTGAAGGGGAATGCCTGATCGGATTGTGGCGCGTGGGCCAGGACCTCCGCCAACACCCCTGATTCCAATCAGACCAGGAATGAGCAACAGGTATAAGATAGCACCTGCATCCTTAATAGGAATCTGAGCTTCACACACACACAGACACACACAGACTATAAAAGGGAAAAATCACAATTTTAAAGCAAATGCTGGAGGTACCACGTATGCATTATTCACTACCTGCAAAGCAGAATGCTGGATAAATTGCAATAAGGCACGCAAAAAGGATGTAGCTTAACATTCAAAGTCCTGCAGACAAGCACTGGTCAATGATCTGTCATTTGCTTACAAATTGCAAGCCCCCCCAGCCCCTGCCCACAAGCATCCAGCATGATGAAGGGCAACCCTCTGAAGAGTGGGGCAGGGAACAAAACTATAAATTGGTCCATCCGTCATCTGATCATAATCCAACAGTCAGTACACCACACAAAGTTTGCGATGCAGAGTAAATCCTGGGTAACATAGGAGACCGCTTTGCACACTCCCTGAAGAAACACCTGTTGCTCCATAAGTGCTTCAACAAAATTTAGGGCATAATCAGCGTACACCCGGTGAATAGAAATCCAGAACAAAAAAGCAGCCAGTTGAAGCAAAGAACTTTGCCAATTTTCCAACCAGCTCATATATTGTGGACAGATCCAACAATATGAGCCCACTAGGGCAAAGGGCATTCAACAGTCTGAAGAAGCTGGCAAATCAAGTGTTAGTAGGCTACCATGCTTTCCTGAACAGGATAGTGAACCGCAGAGATTGACGTTCTAAGCATTACTGATGCAGTATGCAAAACCACACCAAAAAAGCAAGTCCAATGATTTTACCACAGCAACCACACCGACGGCCATACAAGAAAGATCTCTACATGGACAGCAATACACCCAGAAGACCAGACTGAAGCATACCAATTTCTAGTCCCAGTCCTTGGATCAAATGTTCTTAGGCAAAGGGAGCTCTGTGGCTCAGGTCGGCGACGGCGGACGGCTGTCCGGTGTTTCTCTTTGATCTCCTCGGCAGTCCCCTTCTCCGGTCGGCAGCCTTTCGTAGGTCTGTCTACCAGGGAGCTTTGGCAAAGATCGGCTTGTGCACAATGGCCCCTTGTAGCTCGGGAAGAGATCTCCTAGCCAGGCCCTCTCTTGGATCAGTTCCTTGAAGGCACAGCAGCTTTCAGATTAGCGAAGGACAGCAGCAGCAGTTCTTCTTCCAGTGGGCTTCAAAGGTAAGCATCGGTTTCAACTTCAGCTTCTGAACTGCGTCAGTTTCGATGTCAGTTTCTACTTCAGCTTCTGAGCGATTTCTAGTAGTGACAGGCCCCCAGATATACTGTTGATCTCCCATTCATTCTGCTGGGTCACACTCAGGCAACCAATCACTCAGAAGGGCAGTCAGGCAGCCAATCGGGCGCACAGTGCATTCAGGCCATTCTTCTCCATCCAGACACTCACAACACAGAATGTGGATTCGGCCAAGTACCATGCCATTCAGCAATACACACTGCATCCATACCAGTTTTGGCAGGGCTGTCTCAGCCATTGTGTCAAACGCCAGATACTAGACACCCATAACAGAGTGCGTATTCGTCACACACTCCATTCACCTAGGTCCCACCCCAAGGGCGTACCCACAACATACAGTGATTGGGAAGGCTCCAGCCAGTCTGGCCTGGACTTCCCCCACAATACCATATATGGAACTTCCACCCAACAGCCAGTCGGGGAGAAGGGACAGAGTCGGGGCTTCCTGTGACTTTGGGAAAAGTAAGGTAACAGGCGATAGAAAGCAAGAGGCCACCGGGGCCATCTTGTTTCCTAACAGGAAACCACTGATTCCAATGACAGGGCCTGGGCATCCCAAAATGGACATTCAACCGTAAATGTGTACGCCCCCTCACCCCCTTTGGTTTGACGGTAGTCCATAGTGCTAAAGTGCCATCTCCGGGCTTCGTTATCCTTGGTGTCATGAGTCAGTGCTGCACTGTGTGCTTCTGTTCAGTCCTCGGGGCACCTCCCCTGTAGTAGCTCGATCAGAGGCTATCCTGCTATACCCAAGAGGCGCATGTTCCTTGGACACCAAGCACCCCTCGATCCTTCCTGTAGGAACTCCAATAACCTTGACCAGTCTGTGCAGAACCCTCTTGTATGCTCTCACAATATCTCTCTATTTTGGGGCAGTCCCACCTATGTGGCGCCACGTTCCCTCCCTTCCACATTCCCTCCAACAGAATTTCGATTCCCCCAGGTCAATTTTGTGGAGTCTTTAGGGCGTTGGGTGCCAATGGAAAAGCAGTTTTACCCAGATTTCCCGAATTTGGAGGGATCTCGTGAACTTGGGAATGCTCACCCATAGTTTCGACCATTCGCTCTTTTCTATTGGCCTCGGAGGGGGATCTTCAACCACTTTTAGGTGCACGTAGATGGAGGTGACCACCCGCCTGTCGCCGGGATCTATATTCAGGTATTTTTCAAAGGGCGTTAGCTAGCATGTCCCTGCTTGTTTCATGGAGGGTTGGAATAACCAGTGCCTTAGTTGTGCATAGCGAAATCTCTCCCTCTCCCCCAGTTCGAAGTCTGCCTGCCATATATTGGTCGAATTGTTTGACCTGGTTCCGCGCAAACATATCTCTGATCTTTTGGCATCCCCCCCTGCTGCCATTTGGTGAATGCAGCGGTTTTGTGTCCCGGGGTCAATTGTGGATTGTCCAATAACGGCGTGAACGGTGAGGGGTGATGTGTCCCCTCTTCATTGCTTCATCCTACGTGTCGCCCACTAGAGCCAGAATCTTGCTACAGTACATTCGGGGTGGTTTATCTGGTTTGGGTTTCCATAGTATCTCTTCCAAGTTTTCCCCTGCTACTGATCGGTCCATTGGCCTCCATCTCTTTCCCCTATCTTCATTCTGCCGATCCCGGATAACTCTCATCTGGGCTGCCAGATAGTAGACTTTAAGGTCCGTTTCCCCCAACCTGCCTTTACAAGTAGGCATTTCCATGACTCTAGCAGCCACTCTCGGTACTCTATTGTTCCATAGGAATCTACTCGTCATTTTTTTGCAGAGACCTGAATAGGGCGGGCGGTACCTGGATAGGGAGGGCTCAGAAGTAGTATAACAGTTGGGGTAGGATGACCATTTTTATAACATTTATTTGACATAGCAGTGTTATGGGTAGGGGCCCCCATAATTTTCGTTCTGATCCTTTCTAGGAGGGGCGGATAATTTGCTTGATACAGTTGTTCGACCGATTTGGCAGCAGGTCGTCGGTTTCTTTTCAGGTTTGGGGTTATGGGTGCGTGATCTGAGTGCATGATAGTCTCGACCGAGATCCCTGTAGTGTGGCCCAGCAGACTTCTGGAGAGCCACACATAATCTATCCTCGAGTGCTTGTGGTGAGCATGCCAGTAGAAGGTGTACCCCTCCTGGTATCCCTTCAAACGCCCTCCACGCGTCTACCAAGGCCAGGGTTTCCCTTGTGCCCCCTGTGCTATTTTGGTTCTGTCCTTAGAGGGGTCCCATGCTATGTTAAAATCCCCTTTTAGGATAATTGGCATTGTAAGTGATATACAATTAGTTCTTCCACTGATTGAATGTCACTGTTCATGCTGTTGCTTTGTTTGTGTTCTGTTTCTTCTGGCTGAGGTCAGGTTCTCACCTCCAGGCCCTCACACACTCCTGGGCTCTTACTCTATGCCCAGGGGAACAAGCAACTCATTGGGCTCACTAAAGGGATTGCAGCGTCTTTGGGCTAGCTTGTCATTACTCTGTCTACCTGGTGTGAAGACTAAACTGCGTGCTAGTGTTGGAAGGGCGTGGCTAGCAGCAGAGTGATGAAGACGTGAGTCTCCGATCTCTCTCAACCGCCGACAAACATCCTGTAAAATAGCCTGCTATTCTTGTAAACCCTGAGGGGAAAACCATCCCTGTGGAGCGACAAATGAGTGGGGAACATTTGGGCGAAAAACAGAATCAAAAATCAGACCGGCCAGAAATATACAAGCTGCGGAAGAAATCAGCGTGTATTCGAGGCCAAGAAGAAATCGGCACGGGCGACGGCATCAACTTCCACTTCCCCGCCGGACGCCAAGGGGAAGAAGCTGGATGCCATGAGACGAGGGGTCATCTCGTCGGCAGTGACGACCATCAAGGCAGCCAACGCCCTCGCGATCGTGGCGCGCTACGACAGGGAGCTGTGGTTCAAGATCGCTCCCATCCTGGACTTCCTCCCAGATGACAAGAGGGCAGAAGCCCTTGAAATCCTGCAGGAGGGTGAGGTGGCATCGGACCACGCCATCACGGTGGCCACAGACATCGCTGACACCGGCTTTCGCCAGATGGGCAACAGCGTTTGCCATCACTGGTGCGGTTGGCTCAGGGCCACTGATTTCCGTCAGGACGTGCAGACCAGGATACTGGACATGCCTTTCGACGGGAACAACCTGTTCGGTAAGGCAGTGGACGAGTCGCTGCAGGCCATCAAGGTGGACTCCGAGACGGCCCGGGCCCTGGGTTCTCTCCATCAGCGACGGCAGTCCTTTCGGACCTCCGGTGGCAAGTCTCGAGGTGCCTCCAAAGGATTCGGCGGCAATGCCTCGTCGTACCGCCAGGCAGCCCACTCCTCGTCGCAGGAAGCCTACAGATGCCGCAACAAGACAGGAGGACCGTCGTCGTCGCCAAGGAGGCAAAGGTGGCAAGGCCTCGGCGAAACAAGACTGAACCGGCCGTGATGCCGGGCCCCCACCCGAGCACCCCGGTGAGAGGCCGGCTGGCGAAATTCATCAGCGTGTGGGAGTCCATCTCCACCGACCGTTGGGTGCTGGCCAACAGGCACTCCCTGGAGTTCCAAAGAAAGTGTCCCCGTTTCCCACCTGTGGCCAGGAAGGAAAATCATGTGCCACAGCTGCTTCTGGAGGTACGAGTAATGCTGAGAAAGGGCGCAATAGAACTCTTCCCAAAGAGGCTGCGGGGCTCCGGAGTATACTCGCGGTACTCCCTTGTCCGAAAGAAGACCGGCGGCTGGCGGCCCTTCCTAGACCTGCGCCGCCTCAACAAATACATCAAGTCCCAGAAGTTCTGGATGGTCATCCTTCAGCACGTGCTGGGACAATTGGAGGAAGGCGACTTCCTGTCATCGCTGGACTTGGAGGATGCTTACTTCCACATCCCCATACGAAAAGGACATCGAAAGTTCTTAAGTGCGGCACTACCAGTTGAAGGCCCTGCCCTTCGGGTTGAAGTCGGCGCCAAGGGTCTTCACTAAGTGCCTGACAGGTGGCGGCGCGGCTGCAGGGGATCCACGTATACCTCTATCTGGACGATTGGCTCATCCGAGCAAAGTCAAGAGAACTCGATCACACAGCGAAGACCGTTCGCCTGCTCACAGAACTGGGATTCTCGATCAACTTTGCAAAGTCCCACTTGGTACCGTCGCAAGACGCCCTGTTCCTGGGAGCCAGACTCGACACAGTGGCACGGTTGGCTTCACCGTCGGAGGAGAGGACGAAAGCCATCATGGGCAAGGTACAACGACTGTTGACCATGGAAGTGGCCAGGGTGAGGTCCATCAAGTCCCTGCTCGGCATGATGTCGTTGTGCATCTACCACGTGCGTCTGTGCAAGTTGCGGATGCGGCCACTGCAGGAGTTCCTCGACGCCCGTTGGATGCAAGCGGCGGGCAGCTTCGAAGACAGGATCTCCCTCAATGAGACTTTCCTCCAAGCAATCCGGTGGTGGGGCAACTGCGCGCATCTAGCAGCGGGCATGAACTTCTAGACCCCGGCACATCAGGAAACTGTGACGACGGACGCCTCCCTATAAGGATGGGGAGCGCACACCAGAGATGCTTTTGGCTCCCGGAGGAGAGGTCACTATACATCACCATCCTGGAGCTCCGAGCCGTGTTCTGGGCCCTCAGGTTGTTCCTTCCGTCCCCCAAGGGCAAAGTGGTAAGGGTCTTCACCGACAACACCACCATGATGTTCTACATCAGGAAGCAGGGGGGCACCAGATCCCCGACCCTATCCAAGGAAGCGCAGGATCTGTGGCACTGGACCGTTGCCCAAGGGTTGTTCCTGGTACCCTTCCATCTGGCAGGAATAAAGAACACCATCGCCGACTCACTCAGCAGGGAGCTGCGCTCGTGCCACGAGTGGGAGCTTCGGCAGGATCAAGTGGATCTCCTATTCCGACGATGGTCCCCAGATCGATCTATTTGCGAAGGCGACGAACACCAAGTGCCAGATGTTCGCCAGCAGGTTTCCCCGCCCGGGGAGCATGGGCGATGCCTTCTCATTTCCCTGGGACGGCCTGTTCCTGTATGCGTTCCCACCATTGCCGTTGCTGCTGCGATTCATCAGTCAATTCAGACGGTCCTGGTGCAGGATGACCCTCGTCGCACCGGCGTGGCCGATGCAGATTTGGTTCCCGGACCTTCTGGACATGTCAGCGTCCCCCCCCCCCAGTCAAACTGCCGACGGATGCGGATCTTCTCGCCAGGGAAGGATGCGCCATTCGACATCACGACCCAGTATCGCTGAACCTGCAGGCCTGTCTCCTGCAGCACTAGAGTTCTGAGGGTACGATATCCCGGCGGACTGCAAGGAGGTGCTTGCAAAGGCCACGGCGTCCTCGACTCTTACGTGCTATGGACATAAATGGAAGAGGTTCTCTGTCTGGTGCCGTGCACAGAAGATCAACCCTCTGCGGATTATGGCCCCTCAAGTGCTGCCGTACTTGCTGTCGCTGGCCAAGGCAGGGCTGGCTCATGCCTCCATCAAAATCCATCTAGCGGCGATCTCCCGCTACACCAGAACTCTGGGGTTGTCGTCGCTGTGGTCTCATCGCCTGGTGAAGGAGTTCATGAAAGGACTGTTCCGCTTGTTCCGGCCGGTGAAGGCTCTGACCCCGGTGTGGAAATTCAACGTGGTGCTGACCAGGCTCATGGGTCTGCCATTCGAGCCTTTGCATTCGGCACCGTTGAAGTTCCTATCGTGGAAGACAGCGTTTCTTGTGGCCATCACCTCCGTACGACGAGTGGGAGAGATCCAGGCCCTCTCCTGTAAACCTCCATATCTGACATTCCACGAGACTAGGGTAGTGCTGAGGACGCACCCCTCCTTCATGCCCAAGGTGCCGTCGGACTTCCATCTCAACGAGCCCTTGGTGTTACCTGTTTTATTCCCGTCGCCTTCGTCGCCGGCTGAGAGGACTTTGCACTCGCTGGATCTGTCTAGAGCGCTGAAGTTCTACGTGGACCGCACGAAGAGTCTTTGGAAGACGTCACAGCTGTTTGTGAACTTTGGCCCTGTGAACCAAGGGAAGGCCCTCTCGAAGGCTTCCATTTCCAGATGGCTCTCTGGCTGCATCATGCACTGTCACCAGTTGGCAAACCGACCGTTGCGCGGCCGTCCGAGAGCCCATTCAACCAGAGCGATCGCTGCTACCACGGCTTTCCTGTCTGGTGTGCCCCTGCTGTACATCTGCAGGGCTGCTACGTGGAGGTCGAGGCACACCTTCACGAGAATCTACTGCGTTGACCGGGATTGCGCAACCTGTTCGCTTGAAGGTGAGCCTGGTGAAGAGGTAAGAGATGCTTAATGTTGAGTTGTTGAAATGCTTAATGTTGAGCCTTGCCACCTCCCGTGGTTGTGCATGTGTGTACTGCTATGTATTCTTGTATTCATGAGCATGTGAAACCATGGCAGACCCCATGCTGGAGAAGGAACAAGTTACTTCTCCAGCATGGGGTCTGGCATGGATTCACATGCTCATGAATATTCCCTGTCGTCAGGCTGGGAATCCTCGGTAAAGAAAAAACCAGTATCCGTTTCGTTTCTGATATGTCTTTCGTAGTAATAACTAATCACTGATCTCTGTGTCATACTGACCACAGCCAATGACTGCCCTCTCCCTAAGCCCCGCCTCTGGCAGCCATCCTCAGATTTTTACCGCACGTTCTTGTGTTGGGAGTCCTCGTGCATAGCTCTCGAGCTTTTTAGCTACTTTTTCGCGCTTTTTCAAGAGACTTGTCTCATTTTTTCCGGTTCGAGCCTCAAGCTCCACCGTTTCATTCTTCCGTTAACGGGGATCCGTTTCGGAACTTCTACGCCCCTCAAGGGTGAAGACTTCATCGAATCTACTTCTTGGAACATTCCAGAAGACTTGTGGCCTACTTGGACATGGCCCAGGACAAGGGTTCGTTGCCCGGATCGAAGCTGTTTCGGAACTGCCCTGGATGCGGGTTGCAAAATGTCTTTAAAGAAGACGAACATTCAAGGTGCCTCTACTGCCTCCACAGGGATAAGACGCATGTAGAGAAGGACTGTGAGTTCTGTAAGAACATGTCGGAGCGGACCATGAAAGACCGTCGATCCCGCCTTGCCAGCTGGTTGGAGAAGGCTGGAGAGAAGAAGAAAGGGTCCGAGCGGGCTTCTAAGTCCTGTGCGGGCGCCCCGGCGACGGGGGCCCAACACCAGGCCAAGCACCGCAAGTCCGCGGGCTCCGGGAGCGCCGAAAGGTCGGGCTCTTTGGTCGCCAAGCAGGGCGCTTCCTCCCCGGTACCGTCAACCACGAGTCGGCGCTCTGGTTCGGGGAAGAGAAAGTCTGATGCTCCGGGTAAGCTTCGGGAGAAGCCCCGTCCGAGCTTAGGATGAGGGGGTTCGAGGCGTTGACCGTCCCCCCAAGGAGAAGGCCCCAGTCGCGCCTAGGGCGGTCAAGGCCCCTACCCACCAAGCTAAGGCCTCTATCGAGGCGATTGCGGCGACTCTGGCCGTGCCGGCAGAGACCCCGCCGACGGAGGCCACCTCCGGAACTAGAGTTTCCTTGCCGTCAAGGAGGGAATCCTTTTTTCAACCCGTTGTCAAGACCCCCGTGACAAAAAAGGGGGGGGGGCACGGTGGACATCTCGAGCTCGGAATCCGCCTCGGAGGAGGAACTGACTGAGGTCGTGAAAAACCTCGAAGCTCGCTTCGAGAAGGTTCGATCCCGTGAGGAGGATCCCCTGGACGTAATCGAAGAGGATGAGGACGACGAGGATGAACAGCCCTCCCGTCCAGTGCAGCCGGAACCCGAGCCTCAGGATAGCTCGGCGGCCATCTTGTTGGCGATCCAGTCCCTATGCTCTGAGATCAGAACGAGATTACCACGGCCCAGGCCGGAGGAACCCCAACCTGGCCCGTCGGAAAGCCCTCCGAACAAGCGACGACGGATCCATCCCTCTCCTCCCGTCGCTCCCGCAAGACCTACGGTCCCCTCCTCATCCTCTCCCAAACCGGGTGCACGACGACGGGCTCTGATGACGACGGTGCAGACGACGGAACGGACCTTCCGTCTCCCGCCCCACGGGCCTCCCCGCCCGATGAAATTGGCTCGTTCCATGCCATGATATCCAGGGCGTCGGAGTTGTTCCAACTCTGCCCAGAAGAACGCAAAAAGGAAGGTTTCCTTTACCAGCGTAGGGAGGCCAAGAGAAAATCAGTCATCGCGGTGCCCCTGATCGACATCTGGGAGGAAGGCCTATCAGTGCTGAAGAACCCCTTCACAGCACCGGCCAAACGGGACCGATACGAGAAAAAGTATCGGGTCCCCGACACGGCTCCCCTGTGTCTCAGGGCCCAGCCAACGCCAGACTCTGTTGTCTCGGCGGCGGCTAAGAAGAAGGACGCAGGCTCAGGAGCCTCGACAGCAAATTCCCCACCGGACGGCGAGGGAAAGAAATTAGACGCCATGGGACGACGGATTATCTCGGCGGCGACGACAATCAAGGCGGCCAACGCCCTTGCTATCGTCGCCCGTTACGACAGAGAACTATGGTTTAAGCTGGCCCCCATTTTGGACTTCCTGCCGGACGACAAGAGCGCCGAGGCCCTGGAAATACTTCAAGAAGGCGAGGTGGCGTCTGACCATGCCATAACGGTGGCGACAGACATCGCCGATACCGGTTTTCGCCAGCTGGGCAACGGGGTTTGCCTGCGACAACGAGGTTGGCTCCGAGCAACTGATTTCCGTCAAGACGTCCAGACGAGAGTTTTGGACATGCCGTTCGACGGCAACAACTTGTTCGGCAAGGCTGTGGACGAATCGCTCCAGGCCATAAAGACTGACACGGAGACGGCCCGAGCTCTAGGAACCCTCCAGCAGCGATGGCCCTTTCGGAGCGCCGGAGGCAGACAAGGGGGTTCCAAGGGATCCAGCGGCGGTTCATCGTCCTACCGCCAGGCGGCTCGCTCCTCGTCTCAAGAAGCATACAGGGGTCGCGGCAAGCAGGGAGGGTCCCGCCGCCGTCAGCAGGGAGGCCAGGGCGGTAAGGCCACCACCTCCAAGCAAGATTGAACCGGCCGTGGTGTCGGGCCCCCACCGAAACACCCCGGTGGGAGGCCGGCTGACGAAGTTCGTCGGCGTGTGGGAGACCATCTCCACCGACCGTTGGGTGTTGGATACCCTGGCAAGAGGACACTCTATCGAATTCCTGAGGAAGTGCCCCCATTTTCCACCTGTGGCCAGGAAGGAGAATCATGTTTATCTTTATATGTAAATCATATTTAAGTTTTCCCACGTAGGATGACATGAGTGATACACAGGTTAACGTCATCAATGACGAATATTAACTATAAAGGTGTCATTTTTTTAATGCAACGCTTTGAGATAGTGATGAGAGACATCTGCTGATGTCCGTTATCATTCCTGTTTTAGATAATTGATATTAAAACACTTATCCTTTTGCCAACTACCTGAGTTGTTTCGATTATTGCTGTTTGAATACAATTCTGCATCCCCATCTATCTCAAGGGTATTGCTATCTCATCTTAGAGGGCTGGAAGGTCCAGTTCACTCTGATGACATGTACATTGTAATTTTTAATTTCACATTACTATTATAAATATATGTACCTTGATGCACCATTTGCTGTATAGGGGCATTATAAATACCCAATAAATTATTGATTAATATGTTCATGCTGTCATACGTTACATTTTGGTGGCTATTGCATGCATCCCAATCTTTGAGCCTTACTTTTTTATCTCTTTACACTTAGAGAGAAGTCATCCTCATTGGAGCATTCCGCGTTGGCTTGTGTGGATGACCTGAATTTCGCACCAACCTCCTGAGTGCCATTGTTTCGAAGTTGTCCAAAAATAAATGTTCTTGCTGGTTTTTGCAATTTATTTTCTGTTAATACATACTTCATTGTAAAGAATAAAATGATCAGCATAAAACTTGATTGCTTCTCTACTACTTTGCTTCTTTGTGTTAACATTGATCAAATCAGCGTAACTTCAAATGGCCTTCAACTATACAGAATGTGGGCCAATAAAGCAAATGGGGGGCTTATACATCTATGCTTGCTGACAGGAGCAACAGAGTGGGATGGAACATCACATACTATCCATTAGGAACTATTTGGCTGTGCCTTGAAACTTCATCCTGGAGAACTCCTTGGTAGTGCTAAAGAACATATAATTCATAAGCTATACAGTATATATAATTTGCATCCGTTTTATGACATTTTTGACTGGGGTGTATGAGGTGTTGATGATATGTGTACAGTCTGGTGGGTGTACACCCAGACTGGGTTCTGGCTGCGTTGGGCCTGTAGGACGCTTATATGTGCAGCAAGGCCAGTTTGTAATGGGATATAGCTGCTTTTTATTAGAGTGATGACGTGTTTGTGGGGTAGTGGTCATATGTGAGCAGCTTGGCCGAATTGATTGAGGGGTATAGGTGCACTCTAATTGTGTAATGTGTAGAGTAGAGAGTAAGCATAGTGATATGATATGATGTTCCATCCACACGGCGATTAAGCGCAATGCGCTTCAAAGGCATTCAATGACAAGGGAGGGAAAGAGGGAGAAAGCAAAGACCCTCCCACAGGGCATGAACAGCACAAATGTGAAGACTAGCTACTGCACTCGGTCTAGAGACACCTCGACAGTGCAGGTGCTAGGGCACAGACAGGAGGGCATGCCTGGGAACTGTAAACGAGGACCGGAGGGGTTGGGTACACAGGGGCATCGCAGGGGACCGGGGGTGGGGGCAAACCACAACAGCATGCAGGGGACCAGAGGGTACAGAGAGAAATCACAGTACCAGAGGGGCTGGGGGTATACAGCGACATCAAGGGGGACCAGAGGGGGCTGGGGGAACACAGCGACAACATGGGACACGAGAGGGGCATGGGGTAGATGGCGATATCTTAGGGGACCAGGCGAGAAGCTGGCAGCATCACACTGAACCGGAGGTTGTTGGAGGGGCAGTGACGAGATGTGAACCAGGGGGTCTGGGCAAACAGTGAAACGTTGGGACCTAAGGGGTTGTGGGCACACAGTGATGACGAGGGAAATAAGGGCGGGGGTACCAGCGACAACTGGCAGATAGTAGGTCAAGAAACTCATATCCGTTAAGACTAGTGATCTGACCAATCGGGGAGGTGGGCGGGGATCAGGAAGAGGAAGCTGGTGGGGAAGGCAGGGAGAGGGATTCACTGAGGCACGGAGCACAGATTAATACAATTAAATGGCAAAAACAGGCTCGGAGGAACTTTTAGATGCTTTCCACTCGCCTCGCTTTCACGAAGCGATTATTACCGAAAGCAAAGACATTGGGTAATAATTGTATTATCGCTGTGTTGCAACTAACCAACGATCCACGACTATTCACAGATAAGCATGCCGCTCCGTCCATGTTACCAAAATTGAACAAGGTTTATAATTTGCTTATGTTTCCAATCTATTCAGATCCCTTATGGTATACTAGAGGTTGTGGGGTTGTTTGATGGTTTAGAAACCGATATTCATCTCTGCACCACTGGTGCACCGGAAGTTGATTTGCCACAGTGTGCCTCATATCCCAAACCAACGGCCCTCCTAATTGGCTAATAGTCACCAAAGAGCTATAAACCCAATCGGAGGGTTGGGCTAGCCAACTATGATTCTATGAAGGCCACTTGCCTCCGGAACTAATACAGTTGTGTCCTGCTGTGAGCAGTTAATGATTGTCAGGTAAAGGAGGAGTGCTTCAGTTTAAAGAGTTTCGAGTACAGAAGCAGCCAGGCACATATGATGTGTCCTTGAAGGATGCAAGGATGGCAGTGAGTGTCTCCAATTGTCCAGATAGCTGCGGTTTTTCGAGATGGGATGTGTAGTGTGCAGTCAGTTGTAGCGTTGTTTTCAGAATGAGTGTAATTGTTTCAGTGAGGGGAGGCGGGACAGGACTTCTCGTCAATGGTGTGATAATTGCACGAGAGAGAAGCCGCACTTTTCACCTGGTGTGTGATACTTAGCAACACTTTATGCGTCAGGTTCCCATACAGTCCCCAGGCGGTGTTTGAGCACTTTTAATTTACTTTATTGAATTTGTATTGCGCACCTGAGAACCCGGAAGCTTAAGGGCGCAGACAAGACAAACAACATAAATACATTTCTGATGTTTGTTAATCTGCTTAGAATCACATGCTGTGCATAGGTCCGACATCCAGTGGTCACTGCGGAGTATTGCATTTTGTTTTTCGTAGTCGAAAAAGGGACGTCGACAAGGCGTGTCTGAAACACTATCCCTATAGTGACGTGCGTTGTACCCACAATCCCTCACGCGTCGAGGTCCCTCAGATTGTTTTTTTCCGCCCAGCTACTGGTCGCCTTTACGCGGAGCTCCTCGAGAGACATTGCAAATTTCATCTCCTCGACCTTTGGTCGTTTTCTCATTAATATTAAACACATACTCCCTCCCTCGACGCAGTTGTGAAGCTGTTGTCCGCCGAGCAAGATCTTCGACGGAGGGTCGAGCGGAGGAGATCCTTCGGCGTTGCCGAACACGTGGCCTGGCCTCGCAGGCCATATACAGTAGGGAGAGTGGGGTCGTGGGACATCTCTGGTTCTTTTCTGAGAATGCCTTTCCCTTTCCCCTTCCTTTCCCTTGGGGTGGTTATCACGATTTATTACCTCGGCTACGGAGAGGACTCCCTTTAGATTTTGCCCGCTTTGCAAAGGCAAATTTACTTGGAAGGACAAGCATTCACGGTGTAACCGCTGCTTGCCCCTCGATCACAAGGAGGAGGGTTGCGCGGCTTGTCGGCTTCTTAAGCCTAAAACTCTAAAAGACCGTAGGGTTAAGAGGTGGGCGGCCTACGCGATGTCGAAGGCCGAAGGTTCACCCGCCGCTGCTACCACCGACAGTGACGAGGAACGCGATAACACGACCTCCGCTACGGAAGTCGAAAACCCCTCTAAGGAGCGCTCGCTCGCTTCGTCGTCTGTCCCCGGCCCCGACGGGCTCGGCTCACGCCCTGCTTATGGGGATGAGCACCCCGGCGACATTGACGCACACAAAAACACACTTAAGCACACAACCCTTGGCTCTTCTTCGTCTAAGACGAAGAGAGCTTCGGCGCCCAAGGAGACGCAGGTTCCACCGGCGGCCTCCTCGGACCGTTCGGGTTCGAAGCCCCTCTCGCAGCCGCGACCAGCGACTGGGCTTTCGGCAAATAAGGGCGCCGCCCCCAAACCATCGGCGGGCGCGCATCAACAAAAGGCGCATACCGCCGTAGAGTGATCGACACCCGTAGCGTCAAAAACGCAAGCTTCCGCCGACAAACGAGTCGCCGACAAACAAGTCGCCGAGAGCTTGGCGAGGATCGCTGTAGCCGACGCCCAGAAGCGTACGCCGAAAGTCACGTCGAGCGCTACGCACAAGTCGAAAGACACGCCGAAAAAGCCTGAAGGAAGGCAGGGACTACCCCCTTCAGTCGGGGGGTCACCGAGCACACCTGAAGGCTTTTCGGAGGGCGACGGGACACTTTCCTCGACGCTTTGGGAGAGGTCGAGCCGTTTCCAGCTAGATGACTCTATTTTTCCCCCGCCAGACCGCTCTGGGGTACCCCATGAAACCATGGAAAGACTCCACCTCTGTATGGAGAGGATGGAAAGGTTTATGAATACCCAGTCCTCTCAAACTCCCAAGAGGACTAGAGAAGGGCCTCAGGAGGACCCCAGGGCAAAAAATCCGAGGCTAGTCGATCCCCAGGTGGACACAGCCTCAGACTTCCATAATGTATACGACCTCACTGGGGAGGAACAATACTTGGAGGAGGAGGATGATTTCATGGACGATGAAGAAGGACAGAACCAGGAGGAATGTCTGGAAGACAGGCCAGACATTATAGAAGAAGGCTTCGGAGAAAACACAGAAGGACCTTCGCACCCCTGGCAATCCCCATCAGTATATTCCGACAATGATGTCCTAAACCTAAATCCTCCTGACAATTCACCGTTTAGGAACACGTCTCCAATTGACAATCAGCCCACTTTCAATGCACTGTTGCGCAGAGCAGCAGCACATTTCGAACTGGACACTGGGGAGCTCTCTCCAGAATTCGACTTTGTGAAAAGAGTAATTAAAGAGAAACCCCCGGTCAGCCAGACCATTCCCCTCCTAGCTTCAGTGAAAAGAAGAATCATCCCTTCGCTGGCCACTCCCGCATTGATCAGAGGGGTAAATCCGAGAATTGAAAAACTTTTCCCTCCTTCTCCCTCAGACCCGCTCTACATTAGGGGACATTCCATTCCGGATTCCCTAGTAGTATCTAATACTAGAAAGAGGGCAGGGGTACCACTTTCCACCAGTGAGGCACCCCATGACAAGGAGGGCAAAAGGCTATATGCCCTTGCAAAAAGAGTAACTTCCTCGGCTGCCTTCTCAGCAAGAATTGCGAACAACAATTCTTTGCTTGCTAGCTATGCAGACGCGCAGTGGGCCAAACTGCGCAAGGACGCCGAGGAAGCACCGGAGCCTTTACGTACACGCCTACTTTCAACTATTGGCGAAGGAACCCAGGTGAACCAGAGCATTGTAAAAAACTCTCTGGACGCGGCAGAAACAGCGGGACGTTTCCTGGTGCAGGGAATACTCCTAAAACGCCATGTATGGCTGCGCAACTCGGGGTTTAAACCGGAGACACAGGCGTCTTTAATAAATAAACCTGTGGAAGACTCTAACCTCTTCGGGAAAGCGGTGGATGAAGCTCTAGAGATGGCTAAAAAAGAGTTCGATACTATCAAGACTCTTGACCAAATCTCTAAGCCCACTACCAGACGCGGCTATGGCAACAAACGCTTTTTTCGTGGCCAACGCCAACAACAACAACAACAACAAAGTCAGCATCAACAATACCCTGCCACCAATTACCAGACCAATAGTGGGCAGTACAGCCAAAGAGGCCAACGCCGGGGTAAAGGGAGAGGTCGGGGATCCACCCCCAGAGGCTCCCAAGCCCCCAACAACTCCAAGTGACGCGAAGATTCGCGTCCCCTCCCATGCAACACCGGTCGGGGGCCGGATAACATCCTTTCTTCCTGCATGGGAGGAGATAACGTCAGACCGTTGGGTACTTTCCACCGTAGCCCACGGATACTGTATCGAATTCAACAGTTCCCCATCCTACAGACCCCAGAGGGGACGTCGCATGACACCGGAACATCTTGCCATCCTTCTCCAAGAAGTACAACTGCTGGAAAAAGGAGCCATAGAGGTCGTGCCTCTATCTCAGGTAACGGAAGGTATTTATTCAGTGTACTTCCTTGTACCCAAAAAGGATCTAACCATGCGCCCTGTATTAGATCTGCGCCCAGCGAACAAGTTTATCAAACCCCAAAAGTTTCGTATGGTAACCTTACAGGAAGTGATCCCACTGCTTTCTCAGGGAGATTACATGACAACATTGGACATGAAAGATGCATACTTTCATATTTTAATGTTGCCAGCGCACAGAAAATACCTCAGGTTCATGATAGAGGGCAAACACTACCAGTTCAAAGTGCTACCCTTCGGCATAGCATCAGCACCAAGGGTATTCACGAAGGTGCTGGCAGTGGCAGCGGCCCACCTGCGCAGGTTGTCCATCCCAGTTTACCCTTACCTCGACTGGCTCATAACAGGGGATTCTTACAAAACATGCTTCTCCAATACCCAAAAGACGGTAGACCTTTTGTTCCAGTTGGGCTTCTCCATCAACGAAAAGAAGTCCAGTTTAGACCCCAGTCAAATCAAGCAATTCCTAGGGGCTCTAATTCAAACAAAGGACGGCCTCGCCTTCCCCTCCAAAGAGAGGGTCCAAAACATGCTGTTTCAGATCCCTCAATATGTAACCGGTCGAGAGGTGACGGTACGCAAAGCAATGCGCTTGCTAGGAATGATGGCGTCGTGTATTTATTTGGTACCTCACGCGCGCCTGCGCATGCGCCCAATGCACGAGTGGCTCAACAGCCAGCGGTGTCAGGCCAGCGGACTATGGGAGGATCTAGTTGTGGTCTCGCAAGCCTTGGTTCTCTCGCTACGGTGGTGGACAAAGGAAAACATGGAAAAAGGGAAACCCTTTGCCACACCCGCGGCGGAAGCCACTCTAACCACAGACGCATCCCTCACAGGATGGGGGCGCACCTATCCCATCAGACTGCTCACGGAGTGTGGACTCCGAACGTAGCATCCAAACACATAAATCTACTGGAGCTACTAGCTGTATTCAAGGCGCTAAGAGCCTTCCAGGAACACCTACAAGGCAAAACAGTAATGGTCCTTACAGACAGCACCACAGCCATGTACTACATCAACAAGCAGGGGGGCACCCACTCTCCAGGCCTGTCCAAGCTGGCCCAGAATATATGGAAGTGGGCTCTCAAACAGGACATGTTCCTACTATCACTACATGTACCCGGGGAACTCAATCTGCTGGCAGACAGACTCAGCAGAGATTTCCCCCTGCCCGAAGAGTACGAATGGCGCCTGCACGAAGACATCGTCTTCGACGTCTTCACACAATGGGGATTCCCAGAAATAGACCTGTTCGCAACCCTGGAAAACTCACAATGCCTAAGTTACGCTTCCAGGTACCCCCAGAACCAATCCAAGGGGAACGGTCTGTCGATGCAATGGTCAGGGAAATTTGTTTACGCTTTTCCCCCGACTCCCCTTCTCAACAGGGTGGTGCACAAGATGCACCAGGAACAAGTAACCATGATACTAGTGGCCCCAATGTGGGCCCGTCAACCATGGTTCGCTCACTTGATGGAGATGTCTCTATCTCCCCCAGTGAGACTCCCCTGCCCGTACAACATGCTGTCTCAGGACAAGGGCAGGACTCTGCATCCATGCCCCCAGAACATGAACTTAGCAGCTTGGCTCCTGAAATCATAGAGTTCGGACATCTACAGCTCCCGCAAAGATGCATGGACATCCTCAGGGAAGCCAGAAAACCTAACACTCGCCACTGCTATTCTAGCAAGTGGAAAAGATTTGTCATCTGGTGCAGGAGTAAAAGCATCAACCCTATTGACTGCTCTCCCACACATGTTGTCCTATACCTGACCCACCTTCTGGATTCAGGTCTAGTGTTAACTCCATTAAAGTCCACCTAGCGGCACTTTCTGCATACACCACTTCCCAACTCAAGGTGTTGTGGTGGAGGATCCCTGTTATAAAAGCCTTCATGGAGGGAGTAAAGAGAATACACCCCCCGATAGCTGACCCAGCTCCCGGATGGGACCTTAATGTGGTACTTACCAGACTCATGGGCTCTCCATTCGAACCCATGCACAAAGCATCTCTTAAACACCTCACTCTTAAGACTGCTTTTTTAATAGCTATCACCTCCATCAGGAGAGTAAGTGAACTTCAGGCTCTTTCTATTCTAGACCCCTTCGTTACAGTTCACAGAGATAAGGTGGTTCTACGCACGCACCCTAGGTTTGCCCCGAAATTTATTTCTAAATTCCACGTAAACCAATCTATAGAACTACCAAAGTTCTTTCAAAATCCTTCCAATTTGGGAGAAAGGACTCTGCACACACTAGATGTACGCAGAGCGGTCATGTTCTACATGGAAAGAACCAGACCACTGAGGAAGACTAATCAGTTCTTCGTCTCGGTGGCAGCAGGAAGAGAAGGAGATGCGATTTCAAAGTCCACCATTTCTAGATGGATTGTTCAATGCATCACTCTCTGCTATACTCTTGCTAAGAGAGAACTGCCCTTTAGGCCAAGAGCACACTCTACTCGAGGCACGGGGGCATCCATAGCATTCATTGCAAATGTTCCCCTTGAGTCCATCTGCAAAGCGGCTACCTGGAGTTCTGTGCACACCTTTACAAAACACTACTGTCTAGATGCACACTTTAGATCTGACTCCCAGGTGGGACAGGCAGTATTACGACACCTTTTCTCTACTGTTCCTTCTCATAACCAACCGCCAACTCCGGGTACTGCTCGCTAGTCTATGCACAGCATGTAATTCTAAGCAGATTAACAAACATCAGAAGACAATGCATAACTTACCGTAAACGCATTTCTGATGGTTGTATCTGCTTAGATTCACATGCGCCCACCCTTCCTCCCCGCTCGGATGGAAGGAACATAGACTTCCTTTATATCTCTCTCTCTTTTCTGTACTCACTCACGTATAGAAGGCTCCCTCAGGGCAGAAAAAATACAAACAGAGGGACCTCGACGCGTGAGGGATTGTGGGTACAACGCACGTCACTATAGGGATAGTGTTTCAGACACGCCTTGTCGACGTCCCTTTTTCGACTACGAAAAACAAAATGCAATACTCCGCAGTGACCACTGGATGTCGGACCTATGCACAGCATGTGAATCTAAGCAGCTACAACCATCAGAAATGCTTTTACGGTAAGTAATGCATTGTCATAAGGGTCGATAACAAGATAAGAGCAAAATGGGCAAGACATAACAATCACCATCCACTTAGTAACTGCAGTTCAAGTATTAAGAAAATCAGAGTAAGCATGTTAACAATAATCAGGAAGAGGAAGAACCATAAGAAACTCTCTGAAGATCTAAATTCTAAGAATAATGTTACAGTTTGAGGTCCCTTTGGGTAGATATTTGCATCGTCTGAGAAAAGCAGGCAAGGTGCTAGCCCCACAGCCCACCAAAATGCAGTCACAATTGGGTAGCAGACACCAGTCACTCAGATCTATCCTCCGAATGATCCTTAAGTCCTTGAGTCCGACTACTCCTGGGACAGTTCTGTGGCACAACCAAGCGAGAACCTTATTGCGCAGGGCTTCTTTGGGCTCTTTTTCTTTAGTTTTCTGAATGTTCGTTATAATGAAATATCTTTGATCCATTACAAAGTCATGAGTGTTTGAGTCCATTAAATCCATTATCTTAGGCATATGTGATTTTTTTTTTTTTTTTTTTTTTTTTTTACTGGCAGATTTCATAGGGAAGTGCTTTTCAATTTGGCATTCATGACTGTGGGATGTTTAACCTCTTTATGGCCAGCACTCAGCTCATGCAGAGATAAGGAAGGAACAGTTTCCTGTAATAAGTCTACGCTAGGGATTTTTGCCTTTTCATCGCATGCCAATATTGGCCCCATAGAACTCAGGGATTCCTCAATACAGAGGTCAGTTTGAGTGGCTTGATCTGTCCTTTCCCTTTGTGAAAGAGTTTGGCTGGCAGTGTTTACCCTTGCTGCCTGTAGCATCAGCGCGAGCATGCCCATGTGTCTGGAATGCAAAGTTCAATTTAGGCACCTATAGGTCTGCTACCCAATCGTTTAATGCACCCGACAAAAAGCCACGGTCAAATGGGTCCTTAGAAAGTAGTAACTCTTTAGCAATGTTGGCCATAAGGTCGGGCCATTTGGAGGAGAGCCGAATGCTTGGATTGATCAAAATTGGGTGTACTCCTCCCTTGTGGGGCAAGATTGAATATACCCCTACCTTGAGGGGCAATGGCAGGTAAGGTTATGGGTATCTCAGGCTTTGGCGATGGTAGATCATTAGAGGTCTACACAGTCACTGTGTCATCCATGGTGCTATGCAGACTTACTATGGGTACATGTACTTTACGATTTCCCTTCAGTGAAAGACTATCCAAGACCCACGCTGAGTTTGGTGCTTCGAATCCGGAGAACCCACAACCAGCCCTCTGCAAGAATGTTTTATATGTTACCCATATATGCTTCAAGTACTCCCAGGGCGTTAAGTGGGGTAAGAAAGTAAGGTGGTGGGGGCTCATTTGGGGGTGTGTCTTGCATGATGGCCATGGTCTAATACCTGATGGGGGTGGCCTACCTACGAACATTTTAAAAATGGTGTGGCCTGTTAACTAAGTGCATATCACAACACAATGTGCTTGCTTCATTCCTTAAAGTATTAGAAATCAATGCTCAATATCATTAATTATTGGACCCTCACAAAAGGGTAGTTGTTTTATTAGCAGGTTCATTAGCATCCCATTACATAGTTTGGGCAAGACTAACCCTTCAAAGGCACTACTCATCTCCTCTGTCGGGCTGTGAAAGGGAGGCCCAGGCAATTCAGACACTTTCATCTGCCTACAGCACCCAAGCAGCTAGTTTTGTTGCAAATAGCCTCTCCGTCCATCCAGTGCCTTATGAGTGGGAAAGCAGCCGGAGCCAGCCCTGAGCCTTGAAGGGACAAGCATAGAGGAAAGCAGTAGGGGGATAGCAGGAGCCTTGAAGGGGCAAGCGTAGAGGAGAGCAACAGGGGAACAGCAGGAGCCTGGAAGGGGCAAGCGTAGATAAGAGCAACAGGGGGACAGCAGGAGCCTTGAAGGGGCAAGCGTAGAGGAGAACAGGGGGACAGCAGGAGCCTTGAATGGGCAAGCGTAGAGAGCAACACGGGGACAGCAGGAGCCTTAAAGGGGCCAGCAGGAGCCTTGAAGGGGCAAGCATAGAGGAGAGCAACAGGGGGATAGCAGGAGCACCCGTGGAGCCTCATAAGGATCCCGACAAGTGCAACCCCGACGAGTGCAACAGGTGAGGCACCTCTATTAATGCAAACACACAGAGGAAGATACCGTAGGACATAGCAAGGTAGGGAGGAGGCTCCGGACCACACAGCAGTCAGCTATACTAAGAGGACTACCTCACAACCTCCACCACACCAACCATCCAGGAGAAGATTGAGGCCAGGAAGGGCCAAGGCACCGCACCCAAGAGGGGCAAAGCGGACACCTCAGGCAGGGGGGTCGCTGGGAGACATTTCCCCCTAAAAGCGGGGGATGTAAAGGACTAGGGGCCCTGCAGACCTGGTCCAGGAGAGACAACCCGCCAGGTATAGCCCCATTACCTCCACGAGGAGAGAATCCCCAAGTAGCTGCAGAAAATAGGTCCCACAAAAGGAGGCCCGGTTGAGAAGGAGGGGGACCCACCAGCACCTCATCACCAAAAGACTGGGCCTCAAAGACATTACATAAAGGGGTTTCCACCCCCCTGCCCCCCATGAGGCTAGAGGGGTCCGAGAGGCCCAGAACCAGAATAAAATCACCAGGAAGGCTAAACTTTAAGGCAAAATGAAAGCCTGGGGAGGGCAACCGCCACAATAGATAACACCAAAAGGGGTGGGGGGGGCCTTGGAATTAAAAATGGGCCCAGACAAGCCTGCAGGTTGTACAGCTGGGGAAAGGAAAAGACTCAATTTTTTAAAAAAAACATTTTTTATTGTGTTTGGTTAAAATGTACCTTTGCAAAACAATCATCACATTAACAATAAAATGTGTAAACTTCTAAGCAAAAACAGCCTTAATACTCTAAAAGAACAAAAGAAAAAATGAAAGGACTCAATACCCGCGATTCCACAGTGGATTCGCCACCAGAATTTGCTTAGGCTGGCGAAATGATGCAACATGGGGTTAAAAATGCTGAGGCACAGCTCCAGTTGCCCGGGAAGGACGGCGCCAAGCCACCATAGGGTTATATTGGCACAATTCCTCACAGGCGGCTTTGCAGGGCAGCAGAAAATTGCATTTTATGTGCCGTCAGAATTTGCTTAGGCTGCCGTCTGATTTTGCAATCTCACCATAAATGATGTAACATAGGGTACAAAATTGCCACCATAGGGTTAATGCTGCACTGCCCTGTACAACACAGGTTTAAAAATGATAACACAAATTGCTAACATAGGGTTAATGCTGACTGCTGCGTACAACATATGGTTGGCTACAAAAAACACTGTCAAAAAATGCCATTGCAAGCATTTTCTGACGGGTTAATGCTATGCTGCACTGCCCTGCACAAAATAGGGTTAAAATAGATACTATGCCCTGTGGAAACATAGGGTTACTGTAGCACTGCCCCTGCCCCTGCTGCCCCTGCCCCGTAGACCAGAACACATTTTCTGACGGGTTAATGCTATGCTGTACTGCCCTGCACAACATATGGTTAAAATAGATAATATGTCCTGCGGAAACATAGGGTTAATAGGGTTAATGTACAGCTGCCCCTTGCCCCGCTGCCCCTGCACCGTAGACCAGAAAGCATTTTCTGACGGGTTAATGCACTGCCCTGCACAATATAGGGTTAAAATAAATAATATGCCCTGTGGAAACATAGGGTTAATAGGGTTAATGAACAGCTGCCCCTGCCCCTGTCCCCGCTGCCCCTGCCCCGTAGACCAGAAAGCATTTTCTGACGGCAGAAAGCATTTTCTGACGGGTTAATGCACTGCCCTGCACAACATAGGGTTAAAATAAATAATATGCCCTGTGGAAACATAGGGTTAATAGGGTTAATGTACAGCTGCCACTGCCCCTTGCCCAGCTGCCCCTGCCCCGTAGACCAGAAAGCATTTTCTGACAGCAGAAAGCATTTTCTGACGGGTTAATGCACTGCCCTGCACAACATAGGGTTAAAATAAATAATATGCCCTGTGGAAACATAGGGTTAATAGGGTTAATGTACAGCTGCCCCTGCCCCTTGCCCCGCTGCCCCTGCCCCGTAGTCCAGAAAGCATTTTCTGAAAGCAGAAAGCATTTTCTGATGGGTTAATGCACTGCCCTGCACAACATAGGGTTAAAATAAATAATATGCCCTGTGGAAACATAGGGTTAATAGGGTTAATGTACAGCTGCCCCTGCCTCTTGCCCCGCTGCCCCTGCCCCGACGACCAGAAAGCATTTTCTGACAGCAGAAAGTATTTTCTGACGGGTTAATGCACTGCCCTGCACAACATAGGGTTAAAATAAATAATATGCCCTGTGGAAACATAGGGTTAATAGGGTTAATGTACAGCTGCCCCTTGCCCCTGTCCCCGCTGCCCCCCCCTGCTCCGTAGACCAGAAAGCATTTTCTGACGGCAGAAAGCATTTTCTGACGGGTTAATGCACTGCCCTGCACAACATAGGGTTAAAATAAATAATATGCCCTGTGGAAACATAGGGTTAATAGGGTTAATGTATAGCTGCCCCTGCCCCTTGCCCCGCTGCCCCTGCCCCGTAGACCAGAAAGCATTTTCTGACAGCAGAAAGCATTTTCTGACGGGTTAATGCACTGCCCTGCACAATATAGGGTTAAAATAAATAATATGCCCTGTGGAAACATAGGGTTAATAGGGTTAATGTACAGCTGCCTCTGCCCCTTGCCCCGCTGCCCCTGCCCCGTAGACCAGAAAGCATTTTCTGACAGCAGAAAGCATTTTCTGACGGGTTAATGCACTGCCCTGCACAATATAGGGTTAAAATAAATAATATGCCCTGTGGAAACATAGGGTTAATGTACAGCTGCCTCTGCCCCTTGCCCCGCTGCCCCTGCCCGTAGACCAGAAAGCATTTTCTGACAGCAGAAAGCATTTTCTGACGGGTTAATGCACTGCCCTGCACAATATAGGGTTAAAATAAATAATATGCCCTGTGGAAACATAGGGTTAATGTACAGCTGCCTCTGCCCCTTGCCCCGCTGCCCCTGCCCGTAGACCAGAAAGCATTTTCTGACAGCAGAAAGCATTTTCTGACGGGTTAATGCACTGCCCTGCACAACATAGGGTTAAAATAAATAATATGCCCTGTGGAAACATAGGGTTAATAGGGTTAATGTACAGCTGCCCCTTGCCCCTGTCCCCGCTGCCCCTGCCCCTGCTCCGTAGACCAGAAAGCATTTTCTGACGGCAGAAAGCATTTTCTGACGGGTTAATGCACTGCCCTGCACAACATAGGGTTTAAAATAAATAATATGCCCTGTGGAAACATAGGGTTAATAGGGTTAATGTACAGCTGCCCCTGCCCCTTGCCCCGCTGCCCCTGCCCCGTAGACCAGAAAGCATTTTCTGACAGCAGAAAGCATTTTCTGACGGGTTAATGCACTGCCCTGCACAACATAGGGTTAAAATAAATAGTATGCCCTGTGGAAACATAGGGTTAATAGGGTTAATGTACAGCTGCCCCTGCCCCTTGCCCCGCTGCCCCTGCCCCTGCCCCGTAGACCAGAAAGCATTTTCTGACAGCAGAAAGCATTTTCTGACGGGTTAATGCACTGCCCTGCACAACATAGGGTTAAAATAAATAATATGCCCTGTGGAAACATAGGGTTAATAGGGTTAATGTACAGCTGCCCCTGCCCCTTGCCCCGCTGCCCCTGCCCCGTAGTCCAGAAAGCATTTTCTGAAAGCAGAAAGCATTTTCTGATGGGTTAATGCACTGCCCTGCACAACATAGGATTAAAATAAATAATATGCCTTGTGGAAACATAGGGTTAATGTACAGCTGCCCCTGCCTCTTGCCCCGCTGCCCCTGCCCCGTAGACCAGAAAGCATTTTCTGACAGCAGAAAGCATTTTCTGACGGGTTAATGCACTGCCCTGCACAACATAGGGTTAAAATAAATAATATGCCCTGTGGAAACATAGGGTTAATAGGGTTAATGTACAGCTGCCCCTTGCCCCTGTCCCCGCTGCCCCTGCCCCTGCTCCGTAGACCAGAAAGCATTTTCTGACGGCAGAAAGCATTTTCTGACGGGTTAATGCACTGCCCTGCACAACATAGGGTTAAAATAAATAATATGCCCTGTGGAAACATAGGGTTAATAGGGTTAATGTATAGCTGCCCCTGCCCCTTGCCCCGCTGCCCCTGCCCCGTAGACCAGAAAGCATTTTCTGACAGCAGAAAGCATTTTCTGACGGGTTAATGCACTGCCCTGCACAATATAGGGTTAAAATAAATAATATGCCCTGTGGAAACATAGGGTTAATAGGGTTAATGAACAGCTGCCCCTGCCCCTGCCCCTGTCCCCGCTGCCCCTGCCCCGTAGACCAGAAAGCATTTTCTGACGGCAGAAAGCATTTTCTGACGGGTTAATGCACTGCCCTGCACAACATAGGGTTAAAATAAATAATATGCCCTGTGGAAACATAGGGTTAATAGGGTTAATGTACAGCTGCCACTGCCCCTTGCCCAGCTGCCCCTGCCCCGTAGACCAGAAAGCATTTTCTGACAGCAGAAAGCATTTTCTGACGGGTTAATGCACTGCCCTGCACAACATAGGGTTAAAATAAATAATATGCCCTGTGGAAACATAGGGTTAATAGGGTTAATGTACAGCTGCCCCTGCCCCTTGCCCCGCTGCCCCTGCCCCGTAGTCCAGAAAGCATTTTCTGAAAGCAGAAAGCATTTTCTGATGGGTTAATGCACTGCCCTGCACAACATAGGGTTAAAATAAATAATATGCCCTGTGGAAACATAGGGTTAATAGGGTTAATGTACAGCTGCCCCTGCCTCTTGCCCCGCTGCCCCTGCCCCGACGACCAGAAAGCATTTTCTGACAGCAGAAAGTATTTTCTGACGGGTTAATGCACTGCCCTGCACAACATAGGGTTAAAATAAATAATATGCCCTGTGGAAACATAGGGTTAATAGGGTTAATGTACAGCTGCCCCTTGCCCCTGTCCCCGCTGCCCCTGCCCCTGCTCCGTAGACCAGAAAGCATTTTCTGACGGCAGAAAGCATTTTCTGACGGGTTAATGCACTGCCCTGCACAACATAGGGTTAAAATAAATAATATGCCCTGTGGAAACATAGGGTTAATAGGGTTAATGTATAGCTGCCCCTGCCCCTTGCCCCGCTGCCCCTGCCCCGTAGACCAGAAAGCATTTTCTGACAGCAGAAAGCATTTTCTGACGGGTTAATGCACTGGCCTGCACAATATAGGGTTAAAATAAATAATATGCCCTGTGGAAACATAGGGTTAATAGGGTTAATGTACAGCTGCCTCTGCCCCTTGCCCCGCTGCCCCTGCCCCGTAGACCAGAAAGCATTTTCTGACAGCAGAAAGCATTTTCTGACGGGTTAATGCACTGCCCTGCACAACATAGGGTTAAAATAAATAATATGCCCTGTGGAAACATAGGGTTAATAGGGTTAATGTACAGCTGCCCCTTGCCCCTGTCCCCGCTGCCCCTGCCCCTGCTCCGTAGACCAGAAAGCATTTTCTGACGGCAGAAAGCATTTTCTGACGGGTTAATGCACTGCCCTGCACAACATAGGGTTAAAATAAATAATATGCCCTGTGGAAACATAGGGTTATCAGGGTTAATGTACAGCTGCCCCTGCCCCTTGCCCCGCTGCACCTGCCCCTGCCCCGCTGCCCCGTAGACCAGAAAGCATTTTCTGACGGGTAAGCAAAATCCGACGTTACAGTACCGTCGGATTTTGCTTTGCCATTGAAATTCACGCATGCGCAGTAGCAGCCTAAGCATTTTTCGACGATGAGCAGAATTCGACGTTACACCGGCCATGGCTCTGTAGGTCAGCCATAGCCCAAAATTGTACGGTGGCTGAAGCCCGGTATCGTCGAAAAATGCTTAGGCTGCTCCTGCGCATGCGTGAATTTCGATGGCAAAGCAAAATCCGACAGTACTGTAACGTCGGATTTTGCTTACGCGTCAGAAAATGCTTGCTGGTCTACGGGGCAGCGGGGCAGGTGCAGCGGGGCAAGGGGCAGGGGCAGCTGTACATTAACGCTGTTAACCCTATGTTTCCACAGGGCAGAAGAAAAAAAATATATATTTTTTTTCTTTTTTAAGCTCTGTGGGCCGTGGTAGTCTGTGGTTGCTTTGTGGTGGTGCTCAGGCTGGCGGAAAGCACCAGGCGCAGTGTGTAGGGAAGTCTTCTACTGCACGGCAGCTGCGTGCATGGCTTCCAAGGATTCGGATCGCGTGTGAAGGAGGAGGAGGTGGGAAAAGGAGGCCGTTTCAGCGGGGATCCGCTCGTTGGTGGGATCACCGGAGTAAGCACACGGGGGGGATCCCCAACGTGGCGGGAAGGAGGACTGCTGGCACCAGGGAGAATCCTCGTCGCCAAATGTTGGGGGCGGAGGGCCCCAAATAACGGACAGGAGCCAGCAGAGTGAAGGAGAACCTCTTTATTTCCCTTCTAACCGGCAAGTGCCGTGCCCGCACTCCCCCGCCCCTCACCACGTCACATCCGCCTGTGACGTCCACCTCACGAGTGAGGTGTCTTAAAGGGCACTCACTAGTGACAATTTTAACACTATGTTGTGCAGGGCAGTGCATTAACCCGTCAGAAAATGCTTTCTGCTGTCAGAAAATGCTTTCGGGGCAGCGGGGCAAGGGGCAGCTGTACATTACCCCTATTAACCCTATGTTTCCACAGGGCATATTATTTATTTTAACCCTATGTTGTGCAGGGCAGTGCATTAACCTGTCAGAAAATGCTTTCTGCTGTCAGAAAATGCTTTCTGGTCTACGGGGCAGCAGGGCAAGGGGCAGGGGCAGGGGCAGCTGTACATTAACCCTATTAACCCTATGTTTCCACAGGGCATATTATTTATTTTAACCCTATGTTGTGCAGGGCAGTGCATTAACCCGTCAGAAAATGCTTTCTGCTGTCAGAAAATGCTTTCTGGTCTACGGGGCAGGGGCAAGGGGCAGGGGCAGCTGTTCATTAACCCTATTAACCCTATGTTTCCACAGGGCATATTATTTATTTTAACCCTATGTTGTGCAGGGCAGTGCATTAACCCGTCAGAAAATGCTTTCTGCTGTCAGAAAATGCTTTCTGGTCTACGGGGCAGCGGGGCAAGGGGCAGGGGCAGCTGTACATTAACCCTATTAACCCTATGTTTCCACAGGGCATATTATTTATTTTAACCCTATGTTGTGCAGGGCAGTGCATTAACCAGTCAGAAAATGCTTTCTGCTGTCAGAAAATGCTTTCTGGTCTACGGGGCAGGGGCAGCTGTACATTAACCCTATTAACCCTATGTTTCCACAGGGCATATTATTTATTTTAACCCTATGTTGTGCAGGGCAGTGCATTTACCCGTCAGAAAATGCTTTCTGCTTTCAGAAAATGCTTTCTGGACTACGGGGCAGGGGCAAGGGGCAGGGGCAGCTGTACATTAACCCTATTAACCCTATGTTTCCACAGGGCATATTATTTATTTTAACCCTATGTTGTGCAGGGCAGTGCATTAACCCGTCAGAAAATGCTTTCTGGTCTACGGGGCAGGGGCAGCGGGGACAGGGGCAGGGGCAGCTGTACATTAACCCTATTAACCCTATGTTTCCACAGGGCATATTATTTATTTTAACCCTATGTTGTGCAGGGCACTGCATTAACCCGTCAGAAAATGCTTTCTGCCGTCAGAAAATGCTTTCTGGTCTACGGGAAAGGGGCAGCGGGGCAAGGGGCAGGAGCAGCTGTACATTAACCCTATGTTTCCACAGGGCATATTATTTATTTTAACCCTATGTTGTGCAGGGCAGTGCATTAACCCTTCAGAAAATGCTTTCTGTTGTCAGAAAATGCTTTCTGGACTACGGGGCAGGGGCAGCGGGGCAAGGGGCAGCTGTACATTAACCCTATTAACCCTATGTTTATGTTTCCACAGGGCATATTATTTATTTTAACCCTATGTTGTGCATGGCAGTGCATTAACCCGTCAGAAAATGCTTTCTGCTGTCAGAAAATGCTTTCTGGTCTACGGGGCAGGGGCTGGGGCAGCGGGGCAAGGGGCAGGGGCAGCTGTACATTAACCCTATTAACCCTATGTTTCCACAGGGCATATTATTTATTTTAACCCTATGTTGTGCAGGGCAGTGCATTAACCCGTCAGAAAATGCTTTAGATCTTCAGAGAGTTTCTTATGGTTCTTCCTCTTCCTGATTATTGTTAACATGCTTACTCTGATTTTCTCAATACTTGAACTGCAGTTACTAAGTGGATGGTGATTGTTATGTCTTGCCCATTTTGCTCTTATCTTGTTATCGACCCTTATATGTATTTATGTTGTTTGTCATGTCTGCGCCCTTAAGCCTCCGGGTTCTCAGGTGCGCAATACAAATTCAATAAAGTAAAGTAAAAGTGCTCAAACACCGCCTGGGGACTGTATGGGAACCTGACGCATAAAGTGTTGCTAAGTATCACACACCAGGTGAAAAGTGCGGCTTCTCTCTCGTGCAATTATCACACCATTGACGAGAAGTCCTGTCCCGCCTCCCCTCACTGAAACAATTACACTCATTCTGAAAACAACGCTACAACTGACTGCACACTACACATCCCATCTCGAAAAACCGCAGCTATCTGGACAATTGGAGACACTCACTGCCATCCTTGCATCCTTCAAGGACACATCATATGTGCCTGGCTGCTTCTGTACTCGAAACTCTTTAAACTGAAGCACTCCTCCTTTACCTGACAATCATTAACTGCTCACAGCAGGACACAACTGTATTAGTTCCGGAGGCAAGTGGCCTTCATAGAATCATAGTTGGCTAGCCCAACCCTCCGATTGGGTTTATAGCTCTTTGGTGACTATTAGCCAATTAGGAGGGCCGTTCTGTTGGGATATGAGGCACACTGTGGCAAATCAACTTCCGGTGCACCAGTGGTGCATAGATGAATATCGGTTTCTAAACCATCAAACAACCCCACAACCTCTAGTATACCATAAGGGATCTGAATAGATTGGAAACATAAGCAAATTATAAACCTTGTTCAATTTTGGTAACATGGACGGAGCGGCATGCTTATCTGTGAATAGTCGTGGATCGTTGGTTAGTTGCAACACAGCGATAATACAATTATTACCCAATGTCTGCTTTGGGTAATAATCGCTTCGTGAAAGCGAGGCGAGTGGAAAGCATCTAAAAGTTCCTCCGAGCCTGTTTTTGCCATTTAATTGTATTAATCCGTGCTCCGTGCCTCAGTGAATCCCTCTCCCTGCCTTCCCCACCAGCTTCCTCTTCCTGATCCCCGCCCGTCTCCCAGCCCGCCCACCTCCCTGATTGGTCAGATCACTAGTCTTAACGGATATGAGTTTCTTGACCTACTATCCGCCAGTTGTCGCTGGTACCCCCGCCCTTATTTCCCTCGTCATCACTGTGTGCCCACAACCCCTTAGGTCCCAACGTTTCACTGTGTGCCCAGACTCCCTGGTTCACATCTCGTCACTGCCCCTCCAACAACCTCCGGTTCAGTGTGATGCTGCCAGCTTCTCGCCTGGTCCCCTAAGATATCGCCATCTACCCCATGCCCCTCTCGTGTCCCATGTTGTCGCTGTGTTCCCCCAGCCCCCTCTGGTCGTCCTTGATGTCGCTGTATACCCCCAGCCCCTCTGGTACTGTGATTTCTCTCTGTACCCTCTGGTCCCCTGCATGCTGTTGCGGTTTGCCCCCACCCCCGCTCCCCTGCGATGCCCCTGTGTACCCAACCCCTCCGGTCCTCGTTTACAGTTCCCAGGCATGCCCTCCTGTCTGTGCCCTAGCACCTGCACTGTCTAGGTGTCTCTAGACCGAGTGCAGTAGCTAGTCTTCACATTTGTGCTGTTCATGCCCTGTGGGAGTGTCTTTGCTTTCTCCCTCTTTCCCTCCCTTGTCATCGAATGCCTTTGAAGCGCATTGCGATTAATCGCCGTGTGGATGGAACATCATATCATATCACTATGCTTACTCTCTACTCTACACATTACACAATTAGAGTGCACCTATACCCCTCAATCAATTCGGCCAAGCTGCTCACATATGACCACTACCCCACAAACACGTCATCACTCTAATAAAAAGCAGCTATATCCCATTACAAACCGACCTAGCTGCACATATAAGCATCCTACAGGCCTAACGCAGCCAGAACCCCGTCTGGGTGTACACCCACCAGACTGCACACATATCATCAACACCTCATACACCCCAGTCAAAAATGTCATAAAACGGATGCAAATTATATATACTGTATAGCTTATGAATTATATGTTCTTTAGCACTACCAAGGAGTTCTCCAGGATGAAGTTTCAAGGCACAGCCAAATAGTTCCTACTGGATAGTATGTGATGTTCCATCGCACTCTGTTGCTCCTGTCAGCAAGCATAGATGTATAAGCCCCCATTTGCTTTATTGGCCCACATTCTGTATAGTTGAAGGCCATTTGAAGTTACGCTGATTTGAACAATGTTAACACAAAGAAGCAAAGTAGTAGAGAAGCAATCAAGTTTTACGCTGATCATTTTATTCTTTACAATGAAATATGTATTAACAGAAAATAAATTGCAAAAACCAGCAAGAACATTTATTTTTGGACAACTTCGAAACAATGGCACTCAGGAGGTTGGTGCGAAATTCAGGTCACCCACACAAGCCAACGCGGAATGCTCCAATGAGGATGACTTCTCTCTAAGTGTAAAGAGATAAAAAAAGTAAGGCTCAAAGATTGGGATGCATGCAATAGCCACCAAAATGTAACGTATGACAGCATGAACATATTAATCAATAATTTATTGGGTATTTATAATGCCCCTATACAGCAAATGGTGCATCAAGGTACATATATTTATAATAGTAATGTGAAATTCAAAATTACAATGTACATGTCATCAGAGTGAACTGGACCTTCCAGCCCTCTAAGATGAGATAGCAATACCCTTGAGATAGATGGGGTGCAGAATTGTAGTCAAACATCAATAATCGAAACAACTCAGGTAGTTGGCAAAAGGATAAGTGTTTTAATATCAATTATCTAAAACAGGAATGATAACGGACATCAGCAGATGTCTCTCATCACTATCTTAAAGTGTTTCATTAAAAAAATGACACCTTTTATAGTAAATATTCGTCATTGATGACGTTAACCTGTGTATCACTCATGTCATCCTACGTGGGAAAACTTAAATACCTACGGGTGAATGCGATAGGGTCTAAACGAATCATCTAGGTATACTATCCATACTCATTTGGGCAGTGAAATAAAGTGATAGGCTTCTTAACATCAGGTGGGGCAACTAAGCCCTTCCCTAAAATGTCACTATAAATGTCACTAAATATACAACATCTAATTGGCTACACAACTATAGGACCCTTGATCATTCGGTCCTTTATCATCGGTAACTTTCCAACCTCTGTCAGTACCCTCCCAACCTATGTTAGCAGCTCTCAGGCTGAGCGTCCAGGTGCAGATAAACTAGTCTTAACCACAGCTTCCCAACAATTAACATGATCATCCATCATCACCTCAGTGGTCTGCTGTCAATTAGGGCGTTGAACTCGTCCTTGGAAATGTTCCTTGCTACTGAAGAATTCAGGGGAGTGAAGGCACACTCTGCCTTTGTGCGTAGCTGTGACCATCATGCTCTTCCGACTTCTTCTCCCCACGTGACTAAAGACCACGAAATTGAGCTTTCAGAATTCAGATTTTCCAGACTAATGTCCAGGAAAGTCATAATTGTATAAAAAATGTATATTTTATGCGGCTAGTAGTTTTGACCATTGTTCCTGAATACATATTCCTAAATTTCACAATTTGCATCACATTGTATCAAAAAACTCCCACTTGTGTACAATTCAACCAGTCTGTTACAAAAGGAATGAATTGCCATTTGCAACTGTGGGTCACTTTTTCATTGGTGCCTGAGACAATTTTATGCCCCAGGCCAACCTGGTGGCCAACCATGCTTGGATAGTGTCATACATTCTGTTGATGTAGCTGTAGTCTTGGTCATACATCCCTGAGAGGGGAATGAGGATTTGGGTATCATCAGCATAGTTGGTATAAAATATGTCCAGAGCGTGGTTTTGTATAAATGTTGTAAAATGTTGGGGAGACGCATGGGACCCCGCAGGGAACTTGAGTTGGATGGGCAGCAGTGCTTCTAGCATAGACACTGTCTGCCTGCAAGAAATTAGGCAATCCATTTGGTGGACTTGGGTGAAATGTTGGCAGCTAAAGTGAGGTGGTGGCAGAGTGTTTGGTGGTTGACCAGGTCAAACGCTGCCGATGGATCGAGAAGGAGGAGGGCTAGGTTGCCAGTGTCGTGGATATCGTCGGTTGGTTTTTCAGGTCAAGGAGGAAGTATTCTGTGCCATGGACAGGTCTGAAGCCTGACTGGTGAGGGCTGAGGATGTTGTGTTGTTTCAGGTAGGCTTGTATTTTAATGTATGATATGATATGATATGGAATTTATAACGCGCCTATACACAAGTGTTTCTAGGCCAGACAAGACAAGGATGGGGAAACAGAGGGAGGACGAAACAACGATCTTACTAGGCCTTGTCATTTAGATCACGCAAGTGCAGGGAAGGGGATGTAATCAAAGGTGCAGCCAGCGGGTGGCTCAGTGCAGGTAATCAAAAGTGCAGCCAACGGGTGGCTCATAAGTGCAGAGCGAAGGGGATGTAGGGTTACAGATACAGACCCCAAGTGCTGGGGCAGCCAAAAGGCAGTGCAAGGTGCAACTGGACAGGCAGGGACCTGGGCCCAACTTCAGAGGGTGACCAGTGCGTGGACCAGACGGGTCATCAGCAGGGGAGAGGAAGAGAGAAAGCAGAAGCAAAGAGGAAGGTCTTGAGTTGCTTCTGGGACCAGAGGTAGTTCTGCTCAAGTTTGAGAGAGGCAGGGAGGCTGTTCCAGAGGGAGGCCCCAGCCGAAGAAAGAGATCTGCCCTCAACTTTCTGCTTTGAAAAGCGACTGACCCTCAGAGAGTTGGAGGTGGATGAGCGGAGAGCTCGAGAAGGGACATGTTTAGGAAGAGAGAGTTGTAAGTAGTGCGGTCCCAGTCCCCAGAAAGACTTGTGGACAATGCAGAGGGTCTTGAACTTGATCCTTGCCACCATTGTGGGCAATGTAGGCAGCAATGGTAGATGAGTGTTCAAAATGGCTGCGCATCGACGCCATGTTATCCTGGCTCACATTTTACACACTAGCATTACAAAGCCGTGTCTCAAGGTGTCACAGGTCCTCTGTCTGTTACGCAGGGGCAGCATAAACTTGTGCATCCCCATAGGGTTATGGCACCTGCACTATAGTAGTACACAGGACACAGTAACCCCTCAGGGATAGAGGGTTAGGGTCTGTTGGATTGGATAGGCACAGGGAGGTAGGGTAACCGGAAAGAGAGTTAGGTAGAGGGTGTGGAAAGCAAGGGGGAAGTAGGGTAAGGAACAAGTTACTTACCTGTAACTGTTGTTCTCTAGCATGGGTCTGGCACGGAATCACATGCTCATGAATATTCCCTGTCGTCGGGCTGGGAATCCTCGGTATAAGAAAAAAAAGTTTCACTTTTGTTTATAAACTGTCTTTCTCCTATAAACCAATGTCTGAGCTATGGGTCATACTGCCACCAGCCAATGACTGCCCTCTCCCTAAGCACCTCCTCTGGCAGCCATCCTCAGATTTGGTAGCACGTAAAGTGGCAGTATGACCAAGAAGAGCCCCAGAGGGGCAGGAGGGTTCACATGTGATTCCATGCCAGACCCATGCTGGAGAACAACGGTTACAGGTAAGTAACTCGTTCCTTCTCCAGAATGGGGTCTAGCATGCATTCACATGCACATGAATAAAGAATACATAGCCCGGGAGGATAGCTCAGCGGCAACGTGCGCGCCTTGGAAGCAAGACGACACGACGCAACACAGGTTCGATTCCCGGGTCCGGGCTTAGAAACCTCTGGGTGTTTAAGCGCGTTATAAATACGCAACTAAGACAAAAAAGAAAAACAATTATGCAACCAAAAAAAAACAATTCCTGTAACAGCGCCTCGATGCCCGTGGGCATTTGTGAGCGCTTTAAAAATGGAAATAAATAAAATAGCAGTACATACATACACGCCCACGGGAGGTGGCAAGGCTCAACAGAAGGAATTACTCTTACCTCCTCACCTTCAAGCAACCAGGTTGCGTAGCACTGCTTGGCCGACTCTGTACTCCTCTCTGAAATCCCTGTCAATGCAGTAGAATTTCGTGAAGGTGTGGGTAGACCTCCACGTAGCAGCCCTGCAGAGGTCTAGCAGGGGCACAAAAGACAGGAACGCAGTCGTCGCAGTGATCGCTCTGGTGGAGTGGGCTCTCGGACGGCCAGCCAGCGGTTGGTTTGCCAACTAGTGACAATGGGAGATGGAAGCCTTGGACAAGGCCTTCCCATGGTTCACAGGACCAAAGTTAACAAAAAGCCGAGAAGCCTTCCGGAAACTCTTCGTGCGGGCCACATAAAACTTCAGCCCTCGAGCCACATCCAGTGAGTGCAAAGTCTTTTAAGCCGGCAACGAAGGCGTCAGAAAAAACACAGGCAACACCAAGGGTTCGTTCACATGAAATTCGGATGGAAACTTGGCCATGAAGTAGGGGTGCGTCCGCAGCACCACCCTCGTCTCGTGGAAAGTGAAATAAGGCTGCTTGCAGGACAGGGCATGGATCTCACCTACTCTCCTGGCACAGGTAATGGCCACGAGGAAACCTGTCTTCCAAGAAGGAACTTGAGCAGAGCTTTATGCATAGGCTAGAAAGGGGCCCCGTGAGCCTAGTCTGCACCACGTTGTGTTCCCACACCGGGGCAGCGCCTTCACCGGCGGGAGCGATCGGAACAGTTCCCTAATGATCTCCATGACTAGATGGTGCGACCAAAGACTGTCCTGGAGCCCTGGTGTAGCGGGAGATAGCCGCCAGATGCACCAGGATGGCGACGTGCGCCAGCCCTGACGTAGCCAACGACAAGTTGGAAGGACTTGTGGGCCGTGACCCTCAGAGGGTTAATCTTCTGTGATCGGCACCAGGTCGCGAAACGCTTCCATTTGTGTCTGTAACACTTAAGAGTCCACGACTCCCTGGCCTTGGCGAGGACCTCCCTGCAGTCCGCAGGCAGCTCCTAACCACCGAACTCGAATGCTGCAGAAGCCAGGGCTTCAGGTTCAGCGATCTTGGGTCGTGGTGCAGTATTGCGCCTCCTACCCTGGCGAGAAGATCCACGACCACTGGTAGCTTGACTGGAGGGGACGTGGACATGCTGAGAAGGTCCGGGTACCATATTTGCTTCGGCCACACTGGTGCGACGAGGATCATCCTGAACCAGCACTGTTTGAGTTGACCGATGACTTGTAGTAGCAGCAGCAACGGAGGGAACGCATACAGGAACAGGCCTTCCCAAAGGGAAGGTGAATGCCTTCCCCATGCTCCCCGGCTGGGGGAAGCTGATGGTGAACCTCCGGCACTCGGTGTTCATCGCCGTCGATAACAGATTGATGTGAGGACTGCCCCACCTGAGGAAGAAGTTGTCCACTTCACCCTGCAGAAGCTCCCACTCGTGGCAAGAGCGCAGCTCCCTGCTGAGGGGGGAGTCAATGTTTTTGACTCCCGCCAGGTGAAAAGGAAGGAATAAGTTACTTACCTGTAACTGTTGTTCTCCAGCATGGGTCTGGCATGGATTCACGTGCTCATGAATATTCCCTGTCGTCAGGCTGGGAATCTTCGGTAAAGAAAAAACCAGTATCAGTTTCGTTTCTGATCTGTCTTTCGTAGTAATAACCAATCACTGATCTCTGTGTCATACTGACCACAGCCAATGACTGCCCTCTCCCTAAGCCCCGCCTCTGGCAGCCATCCTCAGATTTGGTAGCACGTAAAGTGGCAGTATGACCAAGTGAAGAGCCGCAGAGGGGAAGGCGGGAGGGTTCGCATGTGAATCCATGCCAGACCCATGCTGGAGAACAACAGTTACAGGTAAGTAACTTGTTCCTTCTCCAGCATGGGGTCTGGTATGGATTCACATGCTCATGAATAAAGAATACATAGCAGTACACATGCACAACCACGGGAGGTGGCAAAAAAGGCTCAACATTAAGCAATACAACAACTCAACATTAAGCATCTCTTACCTCCTCACAAGGCTCACCTGAGGCGAACAGGTTGCGCAGCACTGCTTGGCCGACCCTGGACTCCTCCCTGGAATCCCGATCGACGCAGTAGAATCTTGTGAAGGTGTGCGTCGACCTCCACGTAGCAGCCCTGCAGATGTCCAGCAGGGGCACACCAGACAGGAACGCCGTGGTAGCAGCGATCGCTCTGGTCGAATGGGCTCTCGGACGGCCTGGCAGCGGTCGGTTTGCCAACCGGTGGCAGTGCATGATGCAGCCGGAGAGCCATCTGGAAATGGAAGACTTCGTGAGAGCCTTCCCCTGGTTCACAGTCCCAAAATTCACAAACAGCTGTGACATCTTCCGAAAACTCTTTGTGCGGTCCACGTAGAACTTCAGCGCTCTAGCCACATTTAGTGAGTGCAAAGTCCTCTCAGCCGGCGACGAAGGCGACGGGAAGAACACTGGCAACACCAAGGGCTCGTTGAGGTGGAAGTCCGACGGCACATTGGGCATGAAGGAGGGGTGCGTCCGCAGCACCACCCACGTGTCGTGAAAAGTTAAGTATGGAGGCTTGCAGGATAGGGCCTGGATCTGTCCCACGCATCGTGCAGAGGTGATGGCCACGAGAAAAGCAGTTTTCCACGACAGGAACTTCAGCGGTGCCGAATGCATAGGTTCAAATGGGCACCCATGAGCCTAGCCAGCACTACATTAAGCTCCCAAGCCGGGGCAGGCGCCTTCACCGGCGGGAACGATCTGAAAAGTCCTTTCATAAATTCCTTTACAAGACGATGCGACCATAGGGACGCCCGTCCCGTCGTCCTGGTATATCTTGAGATGGCAGCCAGGTGTATTTTGATGGAGGCGTGGGCCAATCCCGCCTTGGCCAACGACAGCAGGTACGGCAGCACTTGAGGGGCCGTAATCCGTAGAGGGTTGATCTTCTGTGCCCGGCACCAGACAGAGAACCTCTTCCACTTATGTCCGTAACACTTGAAAGTTGAGGACACCCTGGCTTTTGCGAGAACCTCTCTGCAGTCAGCCGGGATATCGTACCCCCCAAACTCTAGTGCCGCAGGAGCCAGGCCTGCAAGTTCAGAGACGCCGGGTCGTGGTGTAGGATGGCGCCTCCTTCTCTGGAGAGAAGATCCGGGTCCGCCGGTAGCTTGATGGACGGGGACGTTGACAAGTCCAGAAGTTCCCGGAACCAGATCTGCCTCGGCCACGCCGGTGCGACGAGGATCATCCTGCACCGGGACCTCTTGAGCTGGTTGATTAGTCGAAGCAGCAACGGAAACGGAGGGAACGCGTACAGGTATAATCCGTCCCAGGGGAACGAGAACGCATCGCCCATGCTTCTCGGCTGGGGGAACCTGCTGGCGAACCTCTGACACTTTCAGTTCGTCGCTGTTGCGAACAGGTCTATCTGGGGTTTGCCCCATCGTCAGAAGAGTCAGTCCACCTGATCCTGGCGCAGTTCCCACTCGTGACACGCGTGCAGCTCCCTGCTGAGCGAGTCGGCGATGGTGTTTCTTTCTCCCGCCAGGTGGAAGGGAACCAGGAACATCCCCTGGGCGACCGCCCAGTGCCACAGATCCTGTGCTTCCTTGGAAAGGGCTGGGGATCTGGTGCCTCCCTGCTTCCGTATGTAAAACATCGTCGTGGTGTTGTCCGTGAAGATCCTCACCACCTTGCCTTTGAGGGACGGGAGGAACGATCTGAGAGCCCAGAACACGGCTCGAAGCTCCAGGATGTTGATGTGCAGAGACTTCTCCTCCGGAAGCCAGAGGCCTCTTGCGTGGAGATCTCCTGTGTGGGCGCCCCAGCCTTCCAGTGAGGCGTCCGTAGTCACCGTCACCTGGTACGATGGCGTCTGGAAGTCCGTGCCCGCCGTGAGGTGAGCTCGAGAGCCCCACCATTGAATCGCCCACCGGAACGCTTCGTTGAGAGGGATCCTGTCTTCGAAGGTGCCCGTCGCCTGCATCCAACGGGCGTCGAGGAATTCTTGAAGCGGGCGCATCCGTAGTCTGCAAAGGCGCACGAGATAGATGCAAGAGGACATCATCCCCAGGAGAGACTTGATGGACCTCACCCTGGCTACGTCCGTGGCTAACAGGCGTTGCACCTTGCCCAGAATGGTCTTAGTCCGTTCCGACGGTGCCGCCAGGCGCCTCACTGTATCGAGCTTCGCTCCCAGAAACAGGGCCACCTGCGACGGAATCAGGTGAGACTTCGGGTAATTTATGGCGAATCCCAGTTCTGTGAGTAGCCGGACGGTGCTCGCAGTGTGTCCGACGGCGAGTTCCCTTGTCTTTGCGTGGATGAGCCAGTCGTCCAGGTAGGGGTAGACGTGAATCCCCTGCAGACGCAGCCGTGCAGCCACCGGCGCCAGGCACTTGGTAAAGACCCTGGGCGCCGACTTCAATCCGAACGGCAGAGCTTTGAATTGGTAGTGGCGTCCCTGGACGACGAACCTGAGAAACTTCCGGTGACTTTTTAGGATGGAAACGTGGAAGTACGCATCCTCCAGGTCCAGCGACGATAGGAAGTCGCCTTCCTCCAGCTGTCCCAACACGTGTTGTAGAGTGACCATCCTGAACTTTTGTGACCTGATGTATTTGTTCAAACGACGAAGGTCCAGGATGGGGCGCCAGCTGCCTGTCTTCTTTCTGACGAGGAAGTACCTTGAGTACACTCCGGAGCCCCGGAGTCTCTTGGGGACGAGCTCGATGGCGCCTTTTCTGAGCATCGCTCGTACTTCCAACAGGAGTTGTTGAACATGATTCTCCTTCCTGGCCACAGGTGGAAAATGGGGGCACTTCCTCAGGAATTCGATAGTGTCCTCTTGCCAGGGTATCCAACACCCAACGGTCGGTGGAGATGGTCTCCCACACGCCGACGAACTTCGTCAGCCGGCCTCCCACCGGGGTGTTTCGGTGGGGGCCCCCGACACCACGGCCGGTTCAATCTTGCTTGGAGGTGGTGGCCTTACCGCCCTGGCCTCCCTGCTGACGGCGGCGGGACCCTCCCTGCTTGCCGCGACCCCTGTATGCTTCTTGAGATGGGGAGCGTGCCGCTTGGCGGTAGGACGATGAGCCGCCGCTGGATCCCTTGGAAGCCCCTTGTCTGCCTCCGGCGCTCCGAAAGGGCCGTCGCTGCTGGAGGGTTCCTAGAGCTCGGGCTGTCTCCGTGTCAGTCTTTATGGCCTGGAGCGATTCGTCCACAGCCTTGCCGAACAAGTTGTTGCCGTCGAACGGCATGTCCAAAACTCTCGTCTGGACGTCTTGACGGAAATCAGTTGCTCGGAGCCAACCTCGTCGTCGCAGGCAAACCCCGTTGCCTAGCTGGCAAAAACCGGTATCGGCGATGTCTGTCACCACCGTTATGGCGTGGTCAGACGCCACCTCGCCTTCTTGAAGTATTTCCAGGGCCTCGGCCCTCTTGACGTCCGGCAGGAAGTCCAAAATGGGGGCCAGCTTAAACCATAGTTCTCTGTCGTAACAGGCAACGATAGCAAGGGCTTTGGCCGCCTTGATTGTCGTCGCCGCCGAGATAATCCGTCGTCCCATGGCGTCTAATTTCTTTCCCTCGCCGTCCGGTGGGGAATTTGCTGTCGAGGCTCCTGAGCCTGCGTCCTTCTTCTTAGCCGCCGCCGAGACAACAGAGTCTGGCGTTGGCTGGGCCCTGAGACACAGGGGAGCTGTGTCGGGGGCCCGATACTTTTTCTCGTATCGGTCCCGTTTGGCCGGTGCTGTGGAGGGGTTCTTCAGCACTGATAGGCCTTCCTCCCAGATGTCGTCGATCAGGGGCACCGCGATGACTGATTTTCTCTTGGCCTCCCTGCGCTGGTAAAGGAAACCTTCCTTTTTGCGTTCTTCTGGGCAGAGTTGGAACAACTCCAACGCCCTGGATATCATGGCATGGAACGAGCCAATTTCGTCGGGCGGGGAGGCCTGTGGGGCGGGAGACGGAAGGTCTGTTCCGTCGTCTACACCGTCGTCGTCAGAGCCCGTCGTCGTGCCTACCAGATCGTCGTCACCCGGTTTGGGAGAGGATGAGGAGGGGACCGTAGGTCTTGCGGGAGCGACGGGAGGAGAGGGATGGATCCGTCATCGCTTGTTCGGAGGGCTTTCCGACGGGCCAGGTTGGGGTTCCTCCGGCCTGGGCCGTGGTAATCTCGTTCTGATCTCAGAGCATAGGGACTGGATCGCCAACAAGATGGCCGCCGAGCTATCCTGAGGCTCGGGTTCCGGCTACACTGGACGGGAGGGCTGTTCATCCTCGTCATCCTCATCCTCCTCGATTACGTCCAGGGGATCCTCCTCACGGGATCGAACCTTCTCGAAGCGAGCTTCGAGGTTTTTCACGACCTCAGTCAGTTCCTCCTCCGAGGCTGATTCCGAGCTCGAGATGTCCACCGTGCCCCGCCCCCTTTTTTGTCACGGGGGTCTTGACAACGGGTTGAAAAGAGGATTCCCTCCTTGGCGGCAGGGAAACTCTAGTTCCGGAGGTGGCCTCCGTCGGCGGGGTCTCTGCCGGCACGGCCAGAGTCGCCGCAATCGCCTCGATAGAGGCCTTAGCTTGGTGGGTAGGGGCCTTGACCGCCCTAGGCGCGACTGGGGCCTTCTCCTTGGGGGGAGGGTCAACGCCTCGAACCCCCTCATCCGAGCTCGGACGGGGCTTCTCCCGAAGCTTACCCGCAGCCTCAGACTTTCTCTTCCCCGAACCAGGGCACTGACTCGTGGTTGACGGTACCGGGGAGGAAGCGCCCTGCTTGGCGACCAAAGAGCCCGACCTTTCGACGCTCCCGGAGCCCGCGGACTCGCGGTGCTCGGCCTGGTGTTGGGCCCCCGTCGCCGGGGCGCCCGCACAGGACTTAGAAGCCCGCTCGGACCCTTTCTTCTTCTCTCCAGCCTTCTCCAACCAGCTGGCAAGGCGGGATTGACGGTCTTTCATGGTCCGCTCCGACATGTTCTTACAGAACTCACAGTCCTTCTCTACATGCGTCTTATCCCCGTGGAGGCAGTAGAGGCATCTCGAATGTTCGTCTTCTTTAAAGACATTTTGCAACCCGCATCCAGGGCAGTTCCGAAACAGCTTGGATCCGGGCGACGAACCCTTGTCCTGGGCCATGTCCAAGTAGGCCACAAGTCTTCTGGAATGTTCCAAGAAGTAGATTCGATGAAGTCTTCACATTTGAGGGGCGTAGAAGTTCCGAAACGGATCCCCGTTAACGGAAGAATGAAACGGTGGAGCTTGAGGCTCGAACCGGAAAAATGAGACAAGTCTCTTGAAAAAGCGCAAAAAAACCTCGAGAGCTATGCACGAGGACTCCCAACACAAGAACGTGCAGTAAAAATCTGAGGATGGCTGCCAGAGGCGGGGCTTAGGGAGAGGGCAGTCATTGGCTGTGGTCAGTATGACACAGAGATCAGTGATTGGTTATTACTACGAAAGACAGATCAGAAACTAAACTGATGCTGGTTTTTTCTTTACCGAGGATTCCTAGCCTGACGACGGGGAATATTCATGAGCATGTGAATCCATGCCAGACCCCATGCTGGAGAAGTAACTTGTTCCTTCTCCAGCATGGGGTCTGCCATGGATTCACATGTTCATGAATACAAGAATACATAGCAGTACACACATGCACAACCACGGGAGGAGGCAAGGCTCAACATTAAGCATTTCAACAACTCAACATTAAGCATCTCTTAGCTCTTCACCAGGCTCACCTTCAAGCGAACAGGTTGCGCAATCCCGGTCGACGCAGTAGAATCTTGTGAAGGTGTGCCTCGACCTCCACGTAGCAGCCCTGCAGATGTACAGCAGGGGCACACCAGACAGGAAAGCCGTGGTAGCAGCGATCGCTCTGGTTGAATGGGCTCACGGACGGCCGCGCAACGGTCGGTTTGCCAACTGGTGACAGTGCATGATGCAGCCGGAGAGCACGATCCTGTCCTTGAAGCTTCCGGACACCTGGATCCAACGGGAGTCCAGTAATTCCTCAAGTGGTTGCATGGGTACACATGAATTCCCTGTAGTCAGAGATGGGCCGCCAGCTAAGCTAGGCACTTCGCAAAGATTCTGGTCGTCGACTTCAGTCCGAAGGGGAGAGACGAAAAACGGATTCCCGTTAATCGGATGAAGAAATGATGGAGCACACAGGCTCGATTGAACAAAAATAGAGTTTTCTGAGTCAAAAAGCGCAAAAAAAGCAGAAGGCTCTAAGAGTGGAACACGAGGACTCCCAACACTTGAATGTGCAGTAAAAAATGTGAAGATGGCTGAGGAGGGGCTTAGGGAGAGGGCAGCCATTGGCTGGGGGCAGTATGACCCAGAGCTCAGTGAAGGGTTTATAGGAGAAAGACTGTTCATAAACGAAAGTGAAACAGTTTTTTCTTTTACCGGGGATTTCCAGCCTGATGGGGAATATTCACAAGCATCAGAATCCATGACAGATTCCATGCTGGAGAAATGCTCCTCGACAACTTCTGCTTCTCCTCCAATGATCCCATGACTGTTGATAAATCTCTGTGCTCATGAGGCTGTGCGCATCACACACACACACTTCATTACCTCGACACTATGTTGAGACAACAGACTGCCCAACACCTTACCCAGTGCGTGCTTCACTACTGTGCAGCATGCATATAACACATTAATTATGGCCATTCAGTGCACGGAGACAGTTGTGACTCATACAAGTTACATTGGTATTCACACACATTATGCATTGATGAATAAACAGGGCTACTTAGCTCTGGCTTGTAGATCTAGGCGGGATTGTCAGTTCTGTGCTTGCATGACGTTCCAAGTGCCATTTTAGTAGATGGTGAAGGCACGTTCTAAAGAAACAAAGGCTGAAATCAATATGTCAGAGTGTTAGTGCTCTGTTCATTTAGTACTGCATTCTTTTGCTATGTGTAAGCGTCTCCTAGGAAACATTTGTTGCGTAACTCACATAAGTAGATTTTACATTAAGCACATTAGATTTCTATTTTTGCTTAACAGTCTTTACATTGCTGGTTGTTCCAACACTAGCACGCAGTTTTTTTTTTTTTTAAATCACATTTTATAGTTTTTTTTATTTAGACATTACCTAACACAACCTTGACTCCAATGAGTCAAACTACAATAACTCACTGGCCGTCCAGATGGCATCCGATGGGCTCTCTCTATCGAGAAGAACTTGGAGACGAGTTAGGTTCAAACATATCAGTGATACATTGTTCCAAGAACAATTCCATGTATGGTCCCTCCGTATTTTCTGGCAAGCCTAGAATTCACTGCAGTATTGAGGGTTCCCTTATTGGGTCCGCAACCCTCTTCCGATCGAGCCGCTTCACCCATGCACTGCTGTGGACATCCAGGTCGGGCGTCCTCGGGATATGGCAGGAGGCAGATGTAGGGTGGATGCAGCGAACTCCAGGAAAAGATTACAGGTCGGGTCTGCTTGTGGAGCCGTCTGTGCTTCAGCACGCCGCGAGCCACAATGCTTGTTCAGGCCTCTTGGATTCCCGCCGGCTAGGGCTGCTCCTTTCGCTGGTAGGTGTGAGCACTCTTGTGGACGCAGCGTGGTTGGGGTGGCCAGTCCCGCGCACGTCTCACACCGTCTGACGCCCACCAGGCAGGCCCCCACCTTTGTATCCGCAGTCCCCGGACGGGCACTCTGGGCGGCAGTACTGGTGGTCCACGGTTTAGATTCCAGGGTGCTGTTGCAGGGGCAGCGTCACCCCCACCAGGTGATCGATCTTCTGTGTTCCTTCGCCCGCACTTGACTGGCTGAGCGCTCCATGCAGGTCTGCGGGTAAGGTATTTCTTTTGGATCGTTGTCCCTTCACGTGGAGCGTTGTGTGCTTCACCTAGTGCTTCTGCATCTGCCGGGCCGCCTCGGTCGGCAGATAGATAAGTTCTGTGTTCTATGGGTCTCGGGTGCCTCCCTTTATGCGCTCGATGACCTGTTATAGTGCAACTGAGTTTCCAGGCGGCTCCTCCTTGATACACTTGGTTCTCGAGGGTCGCGCTTCAGTCTGCGGCCATCTTGGCGTTCCTACCTTGAATACACGCTGATTTCTTCCGCGGCTTGTATATTGCTGGCGGGTCTGATTTTTGATTCCGTTTTTCGCCCAAATGTTCCCCACTCATTTGTCGCTCCACAGGGATGGTTTTCCCCTCAGGGTTTACAAGAATAGCAGGCTATTTTACAGGATGTTTGTCGGCGGTTGAGAGAGCTCGGAGACTCACGTCTTCATCACTCTGCTGCTAGCCACGCCCTTCCAACACTAGCACGCAGTTTAGTCTTCACACCAGGTAGACAGAGTAATGACAAGCTAGCCCAAAGACGCTGCAATCCCTTTAGTGAGCCTAATGAGTTGCGTGTTCCCCTGGGCATAGAGTAAGAGCCCAGGAGTGTGTGAGGGCCAGGAGGTGAGAACCTGACCTCAGCCAGAAGAAACAGAACACAAACAAAGCAACAGCATGAACAGTGACATTCAATCAGTGGAAGAACTAATTGTATATCACTTACAATGCCAATTATCCTAAAAGGGGATTTTAACATAGCATGGGACCCCTCTAAGGACAGAACCAAAATAGCACAGGGGGCACAAGGGAAACCCTGGCCTTGGTAGACGCGTGGAGGGCGTTTGAAGGGATACCAGGAGGGGTACACCTTCTACTGGTATGCTCACCACAAGCACTCGAGGATAGATTACGTGTGGCTCTCCAGAAGTCTGCTGGGCCACACTACAGGGATCTCGGTCGAGACTATCATGCACTCAGATCACGCACCCATAACCCCAAACCTGAAAAGAAACCGACGACCTGCTACCAAAATCGGTCGAACAACTGTATCAAGCAAATTATCCGCCCCTCCTAGAAAGGATCAAAACGAAAATTATGGGGGCCCCTACCCATAACACTGCTAGGCCAAATAAATGTTATAAAAATGGTCATCCTACCCCAACTGTTATACTACTTCTCAGCCCTCCCTATCCAGGTACCGCCCGCCCTATTCAGGTCTCTGCAAAAAAATGACGAGTAGATTCCTATGGAACAATAGAGTACCGAGAGTGGCTGCTAGAGTCATGGAAATGCCTACTTGTAAAGGCAGGTTGGGGGAAACGGACCTTAAAGTCTACTATCTGGCAGCCCAGATGAGAGTTATCCGGGATCGGCAGAATGAAGATAGGGGAAAGAGATGGAGGCCAATGGACCGATCAGTAGCAGGGGAAAACTTGGAAGAGATACTATGGAAACCCAAACCAGATAAACCACCCCGAATGTACTGTAGCAAGATTCTGGCTCTAGTGGGCGACGCGTAGGATGAAGCAATGAAGAGGGGACACATCACCCCTCACCCATCACCGTTCACGCCGTTATTGGACAATCCACAATTCACCCCGGGACACAAAACCGCTGCATTCACCAAATGGCAGCAGGGGGGGATGCCAAAAGATCAGAGATATGTTTGCGCGGAACCAGGTCAAACAATTCGACCAATATACGGCAGACTTCGAACTGGGGGAGAGGGAGAGATTTCGCTATGCACAACTAAGGCACTGGTTATTCCAACCCTCCATGAAACAAGCAGGGACATGCTAGCTAACGCCCTTTGAAAAATACCTGAATATAGATCCCGGCGACAGGCGGGTGGTCACCTCCATATACGTGCACCTAAAAGTGGTTGAAGATCCCCCTCCAAGGCCATATATGAAAACATTGAAATTATCCACGGGACACTCAATAGAAAAGAGCGAATGGTCGAAACTATGGGTGAGCATTCCCAAGCTCACGAGATCCCTCCAAATTTGGGAAATCTGGGTAAAACTGCTTTTCCATTGGCACCCAACGCCCTAAAGACTCCACAAAATTGACCAGGGGGAATCGAAATTCTGTTGGAGGGAATGTGGAAGGGAGGGAACGTGGAGCCACATAGGTGGGACTGCCCCAAAATAGAGAGATATTGTGAGAGCATACAAGAGGGTTCTGCACAGACTGGTCAAGGTTATTGGAGTTCCTACAGGAAGGATCGAGGGGTGCTTGGTGTCCAAGGAACATGCGCCTCTTGGGTATAGCAGGATAGCCTCTGATCGAGCTACTACAGGGGAGGTGCCCCGAGGACTGAACAGAAGCACGCAGTGCAGCACTGACTCATGACACCAAGGATAACGAAGCCCGGAGATGGCACTTTAGCACTATGGACTACCGTCAAACCAAAGGGGGTGAGGGGGCGTACACATTTACGGTTGAATGTCCATTTTGGGATGCCCAGGCCCTGTCATTGGAATCAGTGGTTTCCTGTTAGGAAACAAGATGGCCCCGGTGGCCTCTTGCTTTCTATCGCCTGTTACCTTACTTTTCCCAAAGTCACAGGAAGCCCTGACTCTGTCCCTTCTCCCTGACTGGCTGTTGGGTGGAAGTTCCATATATGGTGTTGTGGGGAAAGTCCAGGCCAGACTGGCTGGAGCCTTCCCAATCACTGTATGTTGTGGGTACGCCCTTGGGGTGGGACCTAGGTGAATGGAGTGTGAGACGAATACGCATTCTGTGTTATGGGTGTCTAGTATCTGGCGTTTGACACAATGACCGAGACAGCCCTGCCCAAAACTGGTATGAATGCAGTGTGTAGTGCTGAATGGCATGGTACTTGGCCGAATCCACATTCTGTGTTGTGAGTGTCTGGATGGAGAAGAATGGCCTGAATGCACTGTGCGCCTGATTGGCTGCCTGACTGCCCTTCTGAGTGATTGGTTGCCTGGTTGTGACCCAGCAGAATGAATGGGAGATCAACAGTATATCTGGGGGCCTTTCACTACTAGAAATCGCTCAGAAGCTGAAGTAGAAACTGACATCGAAACTGACGCAGTTCAGAAGCTGAAGTTGAAACCGATGCTTACCTTTGAAGCCCACTGGAAGAAGAACTGCTGCTGCTGTCCTTCGCTAATCTGAAAGCTGCTGTGCCTTCAAGGAACTGATCCAAGAGAGGACCTGGCTAGGAGATCTCTTCCCAAGCTACAAGGGGCCATTGTGCACCAGCCGATCTTTGCCAAAGCTCCCTGGTAGACAGACCTACGAAAGGCTGCCGACCGGAGAAGGGGACCGCCGAGGAGATCAAAGAGAAACACCGGACAGCCGTCCGCCGTCGCCGACCTGAGCCACAGAGCTCCCTTTGCCTAAGAACATTTGATCCAAGGACTGGGACTAGAAATTGGTATGCTTCAGTCTGGTCTTCTGGGTGTATTGCTGTCCATGTAGAGATCTTTCTTGTATGGCCGTCGGTGTGGTTGCTGTGGTAAAATCATTAGGCTTGCTTTTTTGGTGTGGTTTTGCATACTTCATCAGTAATGCTTAGAACGTCAATTTCTGCGGTTCACTATCCTGTTCAGGAAAGCATGGTAGCCTACTAACCCTTGATTTGCCAGCTTCTTCAGACTGTTGAATGCCCTTTGCCCTAGTGGGCTCATATTGTTGGATCTGTCCACAATGTATGAGCTGGTTGGAAAATTGGCAAAGTTCTTTGCTTCAACTGGCTGCTTTTTTGTTCTGGATTTCTATTCACCGGGTGTACGCTAATTATGCCCTAAATTTTGTTGAAGCACTTATGGAGCAACAGGTGTTTCTTCAGGGAGTGTGCAAAGCGGTCTCCTTTGTTACCCAGGATTTACTCTTCATCGCAAACTTTGTGTGGTGTACTGACTGTTGGATTATGATCAGACAACGGATGGACCAATTTATACTTTTGTTCCCTGCCCCACTCTTCAGAGGGTTGCCCTTCATCATGCTGGATGCTTGTGGGCAGGGGCTGAGGGGGCTTGCAATTTGTAAGCAAATGACAGATCTTTGACCGGTGCTTGTCTGCAGGACTTCGAATGTTAAGCTACATCCTTTTTGCGTGCCTTATTGCAATTTATCCAGCATTCTGCTTTGCAGGTAGTGAATAATGCATACGTGGTACCTCCAGCATTTGCTTTAAAATTGTGATTTTTCCCTTTTATAGTCTGTGTGTGTCTGTGTGTGTGTGTGAAGCTCAGATTCCTATTAAGGATGCAGGTGCTATCTTATACCCGTTGCTCATTCCTGGTCTGATTGGAATCAGGGGTGTTGGCGGAGGTCCTGGCCCACGCACCACAATCCGATCAGGCATTCCCCTTCAGAGAGATGTCCTTTCGTGGCTAAAAAGTTCTGTGAGAAGCCCCAGGCCAACGCCCAGATGAACAAGAAATTGGACAGCCGCTTTAGGATACTGGATGGGGAACCAGTCCTCCTGGCCTCCCACCCTCAACCACACTCTTCAGTTGTGGCGGCAGCCTCTTTGTATTCCAAGCCATCCTCGTTGTCGTCCACAGCAGGGGCCGCCTCTACCTGTCTATCCAAGGAGGACAGGGCCCTCAAATCTATTCGGCAGGAGATGTTGTTATCTCAACGCTGGGCTGCACTTGCGACAGGCCCACGCTGATACCCTTCTAGCCACGGTGAACTAGAAGCTGTGGCGAGAGATCGGGGGAGTTCCTGCCCGACATAAACCCGGAGAGACAGGCCTCTATTAAAGCCAGGCTGACAGAGACCTGCGCAGTTGCGCAGGACCTCATGGGGTCTTTGGTCTCGCACATCGACACAGCCAGTAGATGCCTCTGCCTGGGGGTCTAGAGGAGGTGGTCGGCGTAGATGCTTGCCACAAGGTTCTCCTTAGATGTAAAGGAGAGGAGTCTAGACCTTCAGTTCGAAGGGACGGACCTCTTTCATTCGACCACCGATGACAAGCTGACAGTAAAGAAGACCTCAACGCAAACTGCCAAGTCCCTGGCCATCCTGACCAAACCTGGGCAGAAGTCCTTCCCTCAAACCCAGGGCAGGTCCGACTTCAAACCCTGCTCCTTCAGCAGCTTGAAGGGGTTCAGGGACCATGATACGCTGCAGCCTGACTGATCCCCCAGCGACCACAGGAGGAAGCAGCAGAGGACCTTGCACCGCCTTTTCCGGTCCTCCTCCTCCGCTCCTACCTCGGACGCCAAGAAGCAATGACATGACGGTCAGGTAACACATCTCGCTGGTGGGGGCCGGCTGGCTCTCTTCGCGGGTGCACTGTCTTCCTCTTCTTTTTCCTCTACCCTCTTCTCCTCTGCTTCAGAGAGGGTCCCCGGCCCTGTTGCGGGAGATCCTTCTTCTTTTGGACATGCAGGTGTTGGAGCCGGTTCCTCAGTCAGATATGGGCTCCGACCTCTACTACAGGATTTTTGCAGTACCCAAGAACAACCAGGCTTGTTTGAGGGTAGTGTAAGGAACTCATGGTGTTAACAGTAAAGACAGACAAGTGCTCACAGTTCAAGGGTGTTTATTAAACTGTATGCAGGTTGGAAAAACATCTAATCTAAACCTAAATCTACAATGGGAGTAAGCGTCGACCATCAAATGAAAATAGGCAGTCCTAATGGCGTTGTGTCAAATAAAAAGGGCCTGGGCGGCGCTGTTGCGCTCGGTGAAGATGGCCACCTAAGTGAAGGCTCTGTGCTGGGAGGCATTATTCTTGTGGAAATCAGCGTTGGTGCGCCGTAGTCTACCGAGGGGACATCAACAGATTACTCCCATGCACCCTGTCTAATTATCAGCCGGGTCTGGAGACGAGAGCCGGCTCCGTTACGGAGCTTTGGGCGGCTGTTGGTGGACTGGGAGTCGACATCGGCCTGATCCGACTGACGCTTCCGTGGGAGTGTCTGCTAGGGCCGGGCATCTGCGGCCTGCTGTGGGGGAGGCGTTCTGTGGCCGCCCGATTGGATTCCCCAGCACTGATCAAGCCGGATCCTCTGCGCCCAGGGGTGGGGGGGTGTACAGAGCTTCCCTAGGGGCTGCTACGGTTGCAGCGATATCGAACCCCGACCCTTGGAACCTGCGGCTTCTGGTTTGCAGCGTGGACTGCTGCCGCACTCGACCCTTCTTGCACTGAGCGGGTCTGCTCTGCCGCTGCTCCGGGCCGGGGTGTGCTGGTGGGGGGCGCCCGCCGCAGCCTTCCTAACATCTACACACTTGGTGGGGTGCCCCCCCCTCCTGCGGCCCTGGACGGGTTGAGCCCGGAGCCCACGACACAGACAGCGAGTCCCTCGGGGCGGGTGGGCCTGGATCTGGCAACCACAGCTGAGGCTTTGTTTTCCCTGGGCTGGCCCTCCCCCCCCCCCCGGGGACACTGCGAGCCTCGCTGCGGCCTGTCCTGCCCCTGCCGGGGGTGCTGCTGTGCGGCAGGGGTGCTCATTCACTCCCCCACAATCTGTGTTTCTCCCGCGGCTGCACAGGAGTTCGAGCTCCACGAGCCGCCAACTTGGGCCATAGGGGGCACAACTGAATGGCCATTGACCTCTGGGTGCGCTGATGGTGGGTGGCCCTATACTTACTCAACATTGAAGATCACACCCTGCTCAGGCGCTGATCTAGCCTCAACAACCCCATCCCAGTTCATGCTGCTGCGACAGTGAAGGCTCCCATCCCTCTGCAATAGCCCAGAAATAGGTGGCTCTGATAGAGCTTGTTAATAGAGGGCTCTGGATCCCTGGGCTTCTCCACCCTCGCCCACCTGCAGAATTCCTGCCTTGCGAACCTCAACAGGGGGTGCCACTCGGATGCAGTGTGTGTGGAGTCTGGCCAGGTTGCACAAAGCTTAAACTATCTACACCACCCACTCGCCCTACAACCCGGTGTGACGCTCACCTGGCTCCCACAGAGGCGTCGATCTGGACTGGACTGCTGTGACCTCCACCAATGTGACGCGTAGGGCCGAGATGACGGACTGGACTGGCCCACTTAGCTTTGTTTGCTTGGCCCGTAGGAATATTCTTCTGCAAATGGAGAAAGGGAATTAACCACCCGTGGAGTTGAGCGTAAATCCCCCCACCCCGCTGTTCTCCCCACTGATCACCTTAGATGTCCCCTCTTATAGTCTCGCCTGATGATTTGAAAAGATGAGCTCTCCATCCTGCATTGAGCGCAGGGGCGCGTAGATAACCAGTTACTTCACTGGCTCGAAGGAATTGGTGAGTTCCAGGACAATATTGACTCCGATATTCCTAGCAAGACGCCGTAAGTATGTAGTTCGTAAGAGTTCAAATGCCTGACTTTCACTCTTGTCCGATTCCTTGCAGGTTGCAGCTTGACCCTACTGAAGAGTTCCTCGTGGCAACCGGTAATGTTCTGGTAAGGATTTGTATTATCCAACACAGTTCGAAAAAATTATGTCCATATGTAACCTGTTGCTTTCTCCCTTATTCAGGCGCTGAGAGAAAGTATGAAGTCTCGGGGAATAATGCCTCCGGCAGTAAAATCAGGTAAGTCTTTTGTGGTGAGGAGGGTTTCCCTTGTTAGTCCCTTGTTTCACCTTGCTGTCCTTTTGTTACCCCTTAGGGGCCGGGGTTCGGCTAGGATGCAGTGGAAGCTGCGCCGACCCGTGAAGAAGAATAATACCCCCGGTGGTAAAATCAGGGGTAAGTCTATAGGGGGTATTCCTCTGTGTATTCCCTTGGCTCACCTTGCTGTTCTTGTCTTCTCCTTAGGTGCCGGAGTGCGGCGGGAACATGCAGGAGGATGCGGTGAAATGTGAAGATGCGGCGAAGGCCGGTGAGTTCAGCGCGGCACTGCAGCAGGCGAGGCGGCGCGCATAAAACAACTTCTTTCTTCCAGCTCGAAGGCGCGATGGATCGGGAATTCAGGTAAGGATCAAAGGTATTGCTCTTGTTCTAACCTTTTCTCCTTCTTTCTCCCTTTTTCTAGGAGCTCCAAACTCGAGGCGGGCGTGGCAGAAGACTGGATGCAGACTTGCAGGCACGGTGAGCGTTACGCTGCTGGATGCAGAATAACGCGAAGCGTGTGCTGTTCTTCGAGCGTGGTTTAAATAGCCTCCAAAGTAGTCCCAGGTAAGTATTCCTCCTCAGCCCCACCCGAGTAAAAAATAGTCCCTAGGTAAAATAGTCCCTTCCAAGCCTCGTTTGGCTTGGAGCTCAGGCAGCATGGTCTGCATCAGGTAAGTTTGCAGCATGGTCTGCATCAGGTAAGTTTTAATCTATGAGCCTGGTGCCTATGGCGCCAGGACTGACTCCATATGAGCCTGGCGCCATAGGCGCCAGGACTGCACCCAAATAGCCCCTAGCGGGGGTTGTTGGGCTTGCTTGGGGGTAACTTGATGCCTGCTTCCGGGGTTGCTGGACATGGTCTGGGTCCCCGGGGGTAGGCATCATGACACCCGGGGAACGGTCGCTGGTGTGGCCGAGCCACGCATACTGAGAGCTCCCACCGACCAGCAACTGTGATGCTCTAACTGAGCTCCAGCAAGTCCTCTTCACCCTAGCCACCCAGCGACCCCTTTCCCACCTCGATCACATGACGTCTCACAGTTGCTTACTGGGCAACCTCCCTGATACGCCAGAGTCCACAAACTCCTTGGACCATAGCGCTCCCTTGTCTACTGAGGTCCCCAGGATCTGCGCTCTAACTTGGAACATCACTGGTTGGTTCCACCTGGGCATTCCTGTCACCGGGCTCCCTGTGCATCTACATACTTGCCAACTGGCCTGGCGACTCGGGCCGCCGACCAGGCCCGTCGCTGTATACTCTGGACACCCACAAGCTAATAAGGGGTCAAGCTCCTTCAGACCAACTGGGACCGGCTAGGCCCCATCCAGTCACCCTCACTCATCCTTGCGATCACTCTCTCCACATACTGGTCTCCCAAGTCTGCAGACTCTCCCCCAGTCCACATCATGACTAAGGGCGCAGGGAAAAAACAGAGCTCCATCAACATGTTTACTAAAACACTGTCTAAACAGGCAGAGGAGGCACCGGAGCCGGAACCCACCACTTCAACTCCTCCAGACTCCATAGAATCACAGAAAATGCTGGAATATATCTGCGAAGGGTTCACCACTTTGCACTCCAAACTGGATGACATGAATGGCTCCATATCCTCGATCACAGCGCACATTGAAAAAACCGACAACCGAGTTGCTGAAATTGAAACGAGGGTGGGCGCTACAGAGGACGACTTGGGCTCTCTCCTGGCGTAAGTCTCCTCATTATCTAGACGCGTGCTGGAGGTAGCCCAAAAAAATGAGGACCTCGAATCGCGCTCTAGACGCAATCACCTCCGCATAATTGGGGTCCCCGAGGACGGCATCAAGGAATCCATGGAAGCCTACATAGAGCGCACTCTACTCACACTTCTTGATTCTCCCAGGCTCTCGACACAGTTCGCAATTGAAAGAGCCCATCAAGCTTTATCAGCAAAACCCAGACCTGGCGCGCCCCCGCGCACCATCATAGCCAGGGTGCTAAACTTTCGGGATCGTGACGCCTTCCTTAGGGTAGCGAGAGCCAAATGGGATCTTTTTTTGGGGTCCTCTAGGATCCACTTATACTCAGACTTCTCAGTGGTGGTTCAACAGGAACGCAAAACCTTCCTGGCAGTCAAGAAGAGGCTGCGTGACCTGGAGGTTAAATATTCCATGCTGTATCCCACCAAGCTACGAAATGAACACTCTAACCAGGTTTTCTTTTTCACAATCCCGGAAGAAGCCTCCAAATTCATAGACAATCACTTTCCAGGTTGAAAGTTCATGGCCTCATCACTTTGTTGACGTTTGATCACCTATCGGGAGGGGCGCCCCCGTCCCATGGGCGCAGGAGATCCATCCTTCTGTCATGTGTCTACAGTTCACTCTGGCTCTACGATGTCTTGATCTCCCCGTCATTAGTAACCTCTTAAACTACATGTTAACGGTTTTTGATGCACCTCTCTATCCTTCATGAGCCCCCAGCCCAGAGTATCGCCGCCGGGCCAGCACACAGGCCCCCAGGCGTTGATGCCATTGGTTTGGATTTGGTTATGGGGTTGTCATTCCTCTGATTGGGGGAGGGATGTGGGTGGGGGTGGGTTGGGATGGGTGTTATGGTAAAAAAGGCTTGATGTTCATGAAGAAGGCGGAGTGCGGGCCAATGCCAGGTCAGTCGCGTACTGAGAGGGGGCTCGCTCATCTAGCCCGGCCTTCAGGCCCTAGGTTATCACCTCTCCGAACTTCAAAACCTATGCTGTGCTCCTATTCCAATGGGCGACAATAATGTGATACTCATGAGTTGGAATGTGCGGGGGCTGGGGAATTATAGGAAAATGCGACAGTTACAATTGCACGCCATGAAGTGAAAATCCTTCTTTTACAAGGAACACACGCATATGCTGAACACTGGAAAATTCGCCAAAGGGTGGGGTCCCCAAAGATATTACAACAACTATTCTGACCAGAGTCGGGGGGGGTTATGACACTGATCTATAAAAGCCTCAAATTTACTGGTAAGTCTTCGCAGGTCGACCCACTGGGTAGATATGTATTGCTTCATGGTGTCCTACAAAATAAAGAACTGGTGTTATTGAACATCTATGGTCCCAATGTAGACGACCCCGAATTTTACCTCCACTTAGCCTCCCTCATAGGCAGCTTCCCTATGGTCCCGATACTGTGGGGGGGCGACTTCAATACAATACTAGACGTGGACCTGGACAGATCGGGCTCCAGACCCCGCCAACTCTCAAAAGCAGCCTACACCATTCTATCATCGCTTCCCCGACTGGCTATAGTAGACGTATGGAGACTTATACCCTGACTCCCAAACATACTCCTTCTATTCCCCAGTTCACGACTCACATTCTAGGACTGACAGATGGCTGATATCAGACATGCTGATAAGAAACGTTTCACAGCAATCGATTCTCCCTAGAACTCTTTCCGACCACTCCCCGGTGACTCTCTCTCCCTCTCTGCTGGGGTCCAGACTACGATGGAACTCGGCAGTGGAAAATGAAACCACACTCCTTGCTCGATACAGCCTTTAGCTCAGAGCTAGAGACTGCCATTGAAGACTTTTTGAAAACAACACTAATTCGGTCACTACACAATCCACCCTTTGGGAGGCATTTAAAGCCTACATCAGGGGTATCGCCATCTCCAAGGAGAGTGGTATTCTGAAAGCGATCTCAGGAGATATCCGGAAAAGTGAGTCGGCCCTCGCGTCCCAATACGCTCTCCTTCCATCTCCTGAGATCCTCGCGTCTTTAGGTACGGAACTTGATGCGTCTCATACTCATGCGGAACGCAAGGTGAAATTCCTTGACAACCCACAGCTCGTGAGAAAATACGGGGAGGGCGAACGGCCAAGCCGACTCTTAGCCAGACTCATCCGTCGAGAGTTTGGATCCCCCAACATCCCCGCTATCGAGAGAGCCGACGGCACTCTAGCCACACTCCCACAGGATATTAACACTGAGTTCCTGGTATTCTATGAAGCCCTTTACTCAGAGGATGAGAGCGTCCCAACAGCGGAGATCGATGCTTACCTAGACGGCCTTCCCCTTTCGGTCCTCTTCTCTGAAACTAATAGCTCTCTCGAGAGGCCGTTTACTGCGGAGGAGCTCTCAGATGCCATCGATTCGCTGTCATCTGGTTATTCCCCGGGCTCAGACAGCCTTCCAGTAGATTTTTACAAACACTTCAAATCCCTCCCAATACCTCACTTGATGGCCCTATGGGAAGAAGCATGCGTAGTGGGTAGGCTCCCCCCTTCTCTCCGGGAAGCCATAATAACGGTTCTACTTAAACCTAGCAATGCCCCCACCCCTGTGGCTCGTACCGTCCCCTCTCACTAATCAACTGCGATGTCAACATTTTTGCCAAATTGCTAGCCTTACGCTTGGCCCCCTTCATGTCACACATCATTCACCCCGATAAAGCAGGATTTATTCCAGGGCGCTCCACCTCTCTGAACTTGATATTATTAGTAGAATTAACCCGAACGTGCAAGCTGTAGTTGCTACACTGGACATGCAAAAAGCATTCGACTCCGTGTCCTGGAAGTACCTTTGGCGGGTCCTCGAAAAAAAATGTAAAATTGGGCCCAGTTTTCGTTCATGGGTCGGGCTACTTTACTCAGATCCGGTGGCTAGGGTCCGTACTGAGGACAGATGCTCATCCCTATTTCGAATTGCCAGAGGTACGAGGCAGGGCTGCCCCTTTTCCCCCTTAATCTTTGCTATAGCTATGGAACCGTTTGCTGATAAGATGCGCCAGTGCCACGCTCGCAGAGGGTTACGAACAGCAGGCCAAGCAGATATCATCTCTTTATATGCAGACGATGCCCAGCTCTATATCCGGTCTCCCGCTATCAACCTTGCCCCGACACTGGAAGACGTTGTCCACTTTGGGCGTGTTTCTGGACTCAAAGTAAACTGCTCCAAATCCACCCTGTTCCCACTCACTGAATGCACACGTTCCCCTCCCGATCTTATGGGGTTCACTTGGTCCCAATCGAAATTTACTTACCTCGGTATAGAGGTGACTCGCCGTCCTGAGACATTGCTCCAGGAGAACTATCAGTAACTCACGAAACTCTCTGGCTGGGTGAGAGTTCCAATTTCCCTGGCTGGTCGAATTGGGGGGGTTCTAAAGATGGTCGTACTCCAACTTTTATATAAGTTCATCAATCTGCCCATGTTGCCGGGGAGACTGCTTTTTCCAAGCGTTGACCCGCACTATTAACACTTTTCTGTGGCATTCTGGGGCAGTCCGACTAAAACTTGCAACATTGTCCACCCCCATGTAAAGCGGCGGATTCAGTGCCCCAGATTTTCTCAAATACTGGCTGGTGGCGCAGGCCCACTTCGCCTCGCACTGGTTTAACACACAGGTTCCCCCTCCGCATGTTAGACTCGAGAGAATGGCAGTCAGTGGCCGAGACGTCCGCTCCTTGATTCTCTCCCCATTGCCGATCATGTTAGAGTCACTAGACCCTGTTAGTTTCCAGATTTTAGAGTGGGCTAGGGATGTGCTATCAGGCACATCCTATCCATTCCATGGCGATCTACCACTTTGGAATTTCCTCCCAGGGGTCCCATACTTACCATCATCCATCATACACCGGTGGGCTGAAACAGGCTACGAGGCAATCCGGGACATCTTTGAGAGTGGTGGTTTTGTTGAGTGGTCGGATCTTCCACCCATCCTCAGACAGAAACCATCCGCGTGGCTCCAATACTCCTCCCTCCGCAGAGTTCTTAAAATCACATACCCTGACTTCCCTGCGCTACCTCCCAACGACCCAGTAGTTGCGGAGCTATGCAGCTTCAACTCCTTTAGGGGGAAGGTATCCAGACTATACGCCCTCTACAGGCCAGATCGACCCCCGCCCCCTGCGACAAACAAACATAAATGGGCAGAGGACTTGGGGGTGGTGATGTCCGACCAACGCTGGAATCTCATGTGTGCACGCACACACAATGTGTCCTTTAACTCCTGATTCAAATTAATCCAGTTCAAAGTCCTGCACAGGTATCACCTCACTCCGATTCAGTTGCACCGCATGTCCAAGGACCACTCACCCAGATGCCCCAGGTGCGGAACCGACAGCGCCACATACATACACATGATCTGGTCCTGTCCTAAACTAGCGCAGTACTGGGAGGAGTTATGTACTACTATGACTGTCATTTTAGACTGCACAGTCACTCCATCCCCTGCATTGTGTCTCTTTCATGACTTCCCGGACTTGAGTCGCGACTCCAAAAAGCTGGCGGGCCTCTGTATGTTACTCACTGTCCACTGCATCTTACTATGCTGGCTCCGCCCTGGTCCACCCTCACACTCGCAATGGCTTAGGGCAGTCACCTGGGCAATTGACACGGAAGAGGTCTGGGCTAATCAACAGCCGACGCATTCCAGGCCCAGGAACATATGGCTGAGATTCTGCTCTTATATGGCCTCCATAGCTACAGACTGATGGTGCATCTCTTACTTCATCTTCTCCCACCTCCACCATGGCCTGAACTTTTGATTACCCAAATTGCTCCTGTGTTGTTGCGCCCCTCTGCTCATACCCGCAAAGCAATGTACAATGTTGAAATCGGACTGTATGCACTGCAATTGTCACGTCTGCCCCTGTTGGGCTTCTGCCTCTTCTGTGTTGTCAAGCTAAAAAAATAAAGTTTAATAAAATAAAAAGGGCCTATACTAAGAAACCTATTGCCAAACCTTACAACTAATACAAAAAGGGTGTGGGATAGTTCTCAAGAAAAGAAAGAAGTGCAATGTGGCAGTGGGAGCCCCGTTCACCCAGCCAGAGCCCACTCTGGTAGTGACGGATTCCTCCCTCTCGGGCTCGGGGCTACCCTAGATGGCCATTTGATTCATGGCGCATGGTCCAGAACGGAGGCCCTCCTGCATATCAATCTGCTGCATCTCAAAGTGGTAGGCCTGGCTTTTCTACTGGTCATCAGGGGCGACGCGGTTCTGGTCAGGACCGACAATTCCACGACGATGTTCTACTTGAACAAGCAGGGCGTCACCCCCTCTCCCTTCCTGTGCATGGAGGCAGTGTCAATCTGGGAGGGACCCAGTTGGAGGGGACATGGATATCTGCGGTCCATCTCCCGGGGGACAACAATGCGGAAGCTGAACATCTCCGCCGCCTGGGGCTAAACACCTACGAAAGGGAATTACACATCAACTGTTTGTTGCCCCTATTCCAGAAATGGAGGTTCCCAGATCTGGACTTATTTGCATCTCCTCTGAATTCCAAGTGCCCCCTCTTCGTTTCATGGGCGGGGTGGGGCCAGGGGTCTCTGGGCGACACGTTCCAACTCTGCTGGCAGTTGCTATCCGTTTCCTCCTCCATTGCTCCAGCGGACCCTCTGCACATTTTGAGCCTCAGTAGACTGCAGCCTCCTCCTAATCGCCCCCCCCCCCCCACTGGCTGTCGAGGGCTTGGTTCTCCGACCTGCTGCAGTTGCGCTCCCAGGGGCCTGTCCATTTCCCACACCCCTGCAGGGGCTTCCTGACGCAGCAGGGCGTTGGGAGCACCGGGACCCAGCCAGCTAGCCCGCTTGGCCTGGCTCCTGATCAGCGGAGACTGCCCCACTCCCAGTTTTCGTACGACAACTGGGAAATCATCCAGGAGGCCCTCCACGTGTTCTCAGTACAAGAGTAGGTGGACCAGGTTCTGCCACTGGGCTCACGACAAGGGGCTGGACCCCACTCACCTGCACCCTGGACGACGTACTGGCCTTTTCTACACATCTGGCTCGCTATGGAGACCAGGTTGATACCTGTCGCACCTATTTGGTGGCCATTGGGGCCTACAAGAACTCCCCAGAGCGCATTTTTTTGGCGGCCACCCCTGTGCTTAAGGCTCACCTCAAGGGGTTGTCCAGACGGTTTCCTCTGGTTCATGGGCACACACCCGGTCTGGGACCTCAGCGTGGTTCTGGCGGCTTTACAGCGTAAACCTTTCAAGCCAATGGCCTTGGTCAACATCAGGCTGGTGACGCTCAAGGCAATACTGTTGGTAGCGCTCACTTCTGCAAGCAGAGTCGGCGAGCTGCAGGCTCTGTCGTGCAAGCCCTTCACCACTTTCCACAATGACAAGGTAATCTTGGGCACTCATCCAAACTTCTTGGCCAAGGTGGTCTCTCCGTTCCATTTGAACCAGGAAATCTGCCGGCCAGCGTTCTTTCCAAACCCGCCGTCGGTGCTGAAAGGGTATTGCATTCCTTAGACTTGGAGAGCGCTGAAGATGTATCTCTCCCGGACGAGGTCTTTCCAGAAGTCATTAGCAAGGCGGCTACTTGAGCCACTTCGTCTGCTTTCTGTAAGCACTATTCCCTTGATACCAGTTCCAGGTGGGATGCAGCGTTCGGTCAGGCGGTTCTGGTGAACATTATTGCTTCTTCTTAATCTTGAGGCAGGTTGTCACAGCACCACCCGGTTGTCTTGATCGGTGGAATCACCCACAAGGATGGAGGAAAGGGGACAGGACATATGAGTAATTCAAGTTACTCTACTTAGTGACTGGGTGTCAGGTTTCTTGGTCTTGGGCGAAGGTAGCACGTACACCTGCCTCCCCGTTGGATCTTGGTGCCTGGATTGTACACAATCTCAGGCCCCCGTGACCCGCCGCGGAAAGAGGGTTAGGGTCTGCTGGATTGGATAGGTAGGGGTGATTATGGAAACCGGATAGAGGATCAGGAAGAGGTAATGGATGGGTAAGGGGATTCAGGGAAAAGGTTTGACTTGTTGCCCCCCTACTGGGGTTCCTGAAATCGCTGATGCTCCGCCCACCCACTCCTGCACACTAGCACACTATGCCCCCCAAAGCCCTGCCTAGTCTGGCCTTCTCCGGCCCTAGTAATTCTGCTTTGATACCTGGCACATTGTATTTTAGGATTCTCTGGTACGCACTCACATTGTGCTGATTGTTTGAACTCACAACCGGCACACCTTAAACAGGTTCACTAGTACATTGCAATCATATACCCACTGGTTACATGCAATGCGTTGGTTGTTGGAACTCACAACCAACACACATTAACTAAAGAAACAAGATGGCACTTAGCTTTGTGTCGTGCAGCGGGGAACGTCTGCCATGAGCTGCGGTCCCAATGTTCAAGCCGTTTTGATCCAGCGGAGCGCCGCTACAAAGAAATCAAAAGCACGTGTGAGCTTGTGTTGCGGAACAGTATAACAGAACACTTGACAAGCTACCAAAACTGCCCACTGGCGGTCTACAGCATGCAAATGCAGTCGATTTGTGGTGCCGGTTCTCCGCCACTCATGCTACTGTGCATCGGAAGTTGCTATCAGCTGTGAGCACCTCTGTACTCCATACACTTCCCAATGCCTTTAAGAGTTACATTGCCCAAACACTGCTTGCGTTCTATTCAGTTACTCCCCGAACACAATGCTCCTCCCGAGAGCGCTGCCTTGCCCGAACGCTGCTTGCGTTCTATCCAAATAAACACTCCGGAATTAACCAATAGTCTGACTTGTTAGATAAAAGCACTTATCTGTTGCTGAATGCAGGGCCTGTAGTATTCGCAGGCGGGGAATGGCCCTGCGGTTCGCAGCCTGCAGGAGCCCTCCGAACACATGTACTCTCTCTCTCGTGTGCTGGTATATATAATACAATGTCCCCATTTTATATAAGCCTATACTTAATCATGAGAGGGGGTAGGGGGGGGAACAATGTGAAAACACTTCAGCAGCAGCAGTCCCGTGGAAATGATCAATGACTCACTGGTGCCTGCAGTCTAGCACAAAAAAAACATTGTCACAAGCTAACAACACCAGGGAAAGAAACTAAAATACATGCAGACATGAAACAGGAGGAAAGGAAAACAAACACGAGCAGTAGACAAATGCAATAGGCTCCCCCAGGCCCCACTTGACTCCATAAGGAAAGCCTGAGTCAACATATGCATAGAAAGTATGAAATCCCCACAGATTGTGTTGCAGATGGCGATTCTGTGCACATGTTGAAGCAGTGCTTTCTTTCATCCCTTCGTGCGGTAGCTGCACTAACATTCTCCAGAATCCCTAAATGTGAACATAGAGCAGCCCAATGTTTACTGAGGGCTGATGCCCCTTTTCACTTAGCTGCACTGTGTTGCTCCAAACTGTTTGCCATACTGGAGAGATAAAGGGCTAATGTGGGTTCAATCGCAGGGTGAAAGGTAGCCGTTTACAGCCTTCCCATTGATATACAGGATCTTTTCATGAACATCTTTTTCCTAATTCTGGACGTGAGATGCTGATCAGGTAGGTGCCCCCTGACCGCGCCATCTTGTGGCCTCCAAAATCGTTTTTGCACCTGTGCTTAAAAGCACGGTGAGCGCATTCGGCGGGTGGTCCCTCTCCCCTTCCCAATCCGCTTCCTGAACATCCCTCTACCCGCCTCCCTCAATGCCCCCCCGCCCTGATTGGCGCACCACGCCCTCATCAAGGACACCGCAGAGCAGCCCCGTACCCGTGCAGTCCCTTCGGCTAAGGGCCGCGAGGACAAGGGCGGCTCCTACAATGGCGGCTCCAAGACATGTCTGCAGGTGTCAGCAGGGGAAAACAAAGAAGCAAACAGTCAACAGACACCAACTAAAATTGTAATTGTGGCTTGGGTAGGGTGTATAGCAATTACTCTACTCCAGAAAGCCCCCGCCACTCTACCATACCTCTCCCTAAAGTACACCGCCATAGGCTTACACCATGCACATTTAGAGAAATGTATGACCTCCGACCTAAATCTACGCATGACTGGACTGTAAATGTTGTTTTGCATTACTTACGAACATAATTCCCAATGTTAGCATATACCACACTTATATGGAATTCTTAACCTCAGCCTGCATCACATAGAGATAGAAAAAGTGAATGTTAGCACGTGCCACACCTAGATGGAACTTGAATGTTACCATGTGCCACACTTAGAAAGGAGATCATCATCCTGCCCTACATCGAGATAACTATTGGGAAGATTAGCAAGTGCCACACTTGGACGGAATATGTAGATTAGCAAGTACTACACTTAAACAGAACCGTGAATGTTAGCATGTTAAATTTCATATAACCCACTAACCAATATAAGCTCAAATTCTCTGCATACGTATCTTTCTAAAAAAACTCACACAACCATCTCTCGCACAAGCCGCACACACTTCACCACACTGCAACAACACATAAGCCGCACCTACAGCACACGCGGACTGACTGATACCCGCACCAAAGCTCAGCACCCGGTGTATACCGAGTTGAAGCTGCCAACAGTACACCACTCCTCTCACTATCCTAGTCCCTCTTCACCTTACTAACCCATCCCACCTTCTCATTTGCAGATCTGCCAGAGCACCTGGGGACCAATTCCGTTGGTGACGGTGCGCTATATAAGTACCTTTAACAAAGTTCGTATCAAATAGTAGTGCCCTTTTGAGGTCACTGGGGGTCTTAAATGGCTATGATGTTAGTATAAGTGTAAATGACATAGTTTCACTTCTAAAAGCCATCGGCGATGGCCAGTTTATTATTTTATGTGAGTCTGCCAGCCCCCCTCTGAGGAAACAGTTATGTAGCATTGCTCATGTAGAGAGCCTATAATTATGTGCACGGGGAGAGGAAAGTTAAACATCACCTTGCTTACCCTCACCTGGGAAGTAGAACCCTCAACGTGACAGCATATTGATTGATTGATTATTTGTATAGCGCCTATACACAATGTGTTTCAAAGTGCTTCAAGGAGGGTGGGAACATGGGAGAATAAAATTACATTTAAACAGGTCCTTGAAACAGGTCAGAATGTGAAAAATAACTATCAAATCATAACAGATAGTACAAGTGCATGGAACAATAAGGGAGAGGTGAGGGGGGGAAAAAAGGAGACAAAACTAGCAGTAACATTACTATGCCCGACGACAATTGTTGCAGTGCAAGAGTGACAAGAGGAGGGGGGGAGGAGGGGAGGTAAGGGGGGGGAAATGGAAAGCGGTAAGGAGAGGAACAAAACAAGTGACTATCTACAAGATAGTGCAGGGGAGGGAGTGGGAGGAGAAGACAAGAAGGGAAACAAGGAAGACACTGGCGGGGGCAGGGTGGACATGAAGACACTGGCGGGGGGCAGGGGGGACAAGGAGACACTCGCGACGGCAGGGGGGGGACAGGGAGACACTCACGGGGGCAGTAGGTCAAGGCGACACTGGCCGGGGGCAGGGGGGACAGGAAGACACTGGCGGGGGCAGGAAGACACTGGCGGGGGCAGGGGGGACAGGAAGATACTGGTGGGGGCAGGGGGGAAAGGAAGACACTGGCGGGGGGCAGAGGGGACAAGGCGACACTGGCGGGGGGCCGGGGAGGGACTGGAAGACACCGGAGGGGGGACAAGGAGATACTGGCGGGGGCAGGGGGGACAGGGAGACAATTGCGGGGGCAGTAGGTCAAGGCGACACTGGCGGGGGCAGGGGGGACAAGGAGACACTGGCAGGGGGCAGGGGGGACAAGGAGACACTGGCGGGGGGCAGGGGGGACAGGAAGACACTGGCGGGGGGACAAGGAGATACTGGCAGGGGCAGGGGGGACAGGAAGACACTGGCGGGAGGCAGGGGGGACAAGGTGACACTGGCAGGGGCAGGGGGGACAAGGCGACACTGGCGGGGGACAAGGAGACACTGGCGGGGGGACAAGGAGACAGGAAGACACTGGCGGGGGGCGGGGGGGACAAGGAGACACTGGCGGGGGGAGGGGGGACAAGGAGACACTGGCTTTGGGACAGGAAGACACTGGCGGGGGCAGGAAGTCACTGGCAGGGGACAAGGGAGACACTGGCATTGGGACAGGAAGACACTGGCAGGGGGCAGGGGGACAGGAAGACACTGGCGGGGGGGACACTGGCAGGGGGCACAGGGAGACACTGGCAGGGGGAAGGGGGGGACAAGGAGACACTGGCGTTGAGACAAGGAGACACTGGCGGGGGGCAGGGGGGACAGGGAGACACTGGCAGGGGGCACAGGGAGACACTGGCAGGGGGAAGGGGGGACAGGGAGACACTGGCAGGGGGCACAGGGAGACACTGGCAGGGGGAAGGGGGGACAGGGAGACACTGGCAGGGGGCACAGGGAGACACTGGCAGGGGGAAGGGGGGACAGGGAGACACTGGCAGGGGAAGGGGGGACAGGGAGACACTGGCAGGGGGAAGGGGGGGCAGGGAGACACTGGCAGGGGGAAGGGGGGGACAGGGCGACACTGGCAGGGGGAAGGGGGGACAGGGCGACACTGGCAGGGGGAAGGGGGTCAGGGAGACACTGGCAGGGGGAAGGGGGGACGGGAAGGGGGGACAGGGCGACACTGGCAGGGGGAAGGGGGACAGGGAGACACTGGCAGGGGGACAAGGCGACACTGGTAGGGGGCAGGGGGGACAACAAACCAGAACGGGACTCGAGTTTAAAAGCACCCGAATGCTCTGCATAACCACTCCCCCATCCTCAGGTGCTCCTTTTCCTACCTGTCAGCTGAAGGGGGAAAAGGGAGGGGATCAAACGGCATCGCCTCTGCAGAGTGTAAACATAGGCGGTGAACCAGCTTCCTCCGGCTATCTGCCAGTTCGCTTCCCCTCGGATTTGCCTCCCTCTCACTCTGCATCTCCCTGGGAGGGAGGGAGATCTCTTAACAGGCCCGTGTAACGTCGGAAAATGGGCTATCAATGCGCTATCTTGGACGAAATTGCCCGTCGAAAAATGCTTTCCTGACAGTCGTTACTGCGCATGCGCACCAACACAGCACGTGCGCAGTAGCACCCTAAGCATTTTTCGACGGCTGAGCAGATTTCGACGTTACACCGGTCATCTCAATGTTGTTGCGCCACAGGAGACAACTGTGGTATTGGCTGGGAAGAGGGTGACTTTTCACAGCTGAGTGTGGTGCAGCGAACCTAAGGTTGTGAAGGTGTTCGGCGTTCTGAATCCTACCTGAGTGAGCCCTGAAACAGCACCAGTGGAGAACTCTGGTTTGGGAGTCGTTTGCTAAGTGCAGGCGGGGCTGGACATAAGATGGGAGGCTGAGTGCACGAGATGTAGAGCAGAGCTGAGCCAGAGCATGAGGGGGAGGAGGAGTGAACTTGGGTAGAATGAGGGAGGCTACCAGTTAGTCGTGCTGTCAATTACGTGGTACTTCTGAGAACTGCATCAATGGAGGAGTGTTTGGGATATAGTGATCGTGGCTCAGAATGACACAGTTCCTTTAAAAGAAGTCGTCCAGGAAACAAAATGAGAATAGGAGCAGGTCTCCTGTGGATAAGGGGATGGATGGTGTTCGTGAGATTGCTGAACCATTGAGATATGCAGTATTGGAGCAGGAGGAGGTCGTGCCACTTCATGAAGAAGGGGTGAAAGGTACGGAAGGATGTTTTTAGGAAGCTGTAGGTAACAATGAATGTTGTGTAAAATTGACTGCAGAATGGGGGAGATGTTGGTACCCCTAAAGAAAGGGATTTATTTTTTGCCCATAGTGACGAGTGCTGTAGAGGATCTGGATTTCAGTAAGGTGTGCCCAACTGAAATAGCAGAAGCAGTACAGGCGAGTGTTAGATCACCTTGGTTCATATGTAAGATCAGGGAAGGAAATGGTCCGGAACAAGATGGAGCTGCGCTCTGGCAAAATTGCCCTGCTGGAGCACCATTCCATGAAGACCCGAGGGCCAAACCCCCGTTGCCTTGCAAATTAAAGAATCTCTCAGCCCGTTACTGCCACGAGTCTCCTGAACACTGCGTTTTTCAAGTCCCAATGTGTGCAGCAAGCGGCGATAAGCTACACCTTTACAAGCTGCATCTGAAAGGCGTTGTTTGCTTGCCAGGATAGCCCTAACTCAAACAATGAAATGGTTCAAAGCTGTATATATGTCTCGTGCTTTGCACACATTTTACTGTCATGGTGAGAATTCTGACATGAAATTAACACTATACAAGGTGTGCATTTCATGTTCAAAAGAAATGCACATTTGAATTGATATCACAGACATGTTTGATAAATTGGTCATCCTTATGTTCCCAAAATGCTATTTGTTTTTATGCAAAGCCGCCAGCATACAATATTCAGGGCTGCCACATTATTCATTACCTAGCTAAACCCCTCAGTCCCAACCACACCACTGACAATCCGCCCGCCCCCCCCGTGACCCTCTCGCTCACACGCAAAGTGGGGGAGCGGGAGTTCCCCCAGTAAATGTCAATTTCCAGCACTGCATAAGATAGGAGGGGGTACGCTTCTGATGTGTTGCAAGAGTATTGAACAATGTTAAGTAGAATTGCATGCGGTACCCTCTGGGACCACCACATACAATTAGGACTACACTACAGGTGTAAGCAAAAACATACCTTTGGTATAAATCTGTACTACACAGTTTTGTGGTAGTGACCTGAGCAGCCAGGCTTATCTCAAGAGGGAATGTGAGCAGTACAAGGATGTTACAGAGAGGTCTTACAGTCACAGTGGTTCAAGTAGACACTTACACTCAAGGTTTCTTGGTAATACACTTATACATTTATTACACATTTAGAAAACATTCACTAGAAGGAGGCAACTTAATATTATACACAAATATACTTAAATACCAAACCAATACGTTTCTGAGTAAATTAGGCGCCCCTGAAATAGGAGCAAAATGGCATTTCAGTTACTTTGAATGGGAGTAAAAAGGCACAAGTTAATAAAAATAGATCACAAATACTTTCATAGGCAGTGCAAGTAGTTTCAGTTCCCTAGAGGACTCGATTCAGTTCAAAAGGCCCAGGCCAAAGTCAATGGGCTAGTGTCTTGGATAGAAAAGAGCAGTTCTTGTAGTAAACGGTAAAGTCTTTGCCAATGTTCTCAGAAGTAGTTTGTATGAAAAAGAATCATATGTTGGGTCACAAGCTCATTAGGCCTGCAAGTTGGGAAAGTTTCATGAACTTTCACTGCGAGAGGTAAGTTCTCTCAATCGGGTTGGCACAGTACCTTAATATGAAGAAAAGATGCAGCTGAAGACGTTGGTTCCTGGCAGTTCCTGCAGATCTCACTGTTCCTGAGCCTCAGTCATGGGGACAAGAGGGAAGACGTCGGGGGACTCCTGCACTGCACGGGGACGGGTCAAACAAGCTGGCAAAATGGAAGATGTTTGGTTGGAGTAGCTGTCGTCAAGCACACAAGCTGGTGTCCTTCCCCCTGGTTAATCCTAACCAGCTCCGAGAATGGTATCCAGGTGGTTTACGAGATGATTGGTCCCACCAACTCAAAGGAAGAAGTCGTCCTTGAAGGGGCTTCTCTGTTGAGATGAACTTGGCGATTCAGACCTGCAGCAGGGCTTCACCGGGCAAACCAACGGTCTAGAAGTTGCAGCAGCCGTCCTCTTCCAGCTCGTCTTCGGTTCTCTCGTTCCAGTGCTTGACTCTGCTTTCCAGTCCAAGAGACTCGCCTTTTAAACAGTTTTCTCCCTTTCATTCCAGCCTAGCTGCCACTCACCCAGCAGGGTGGCTGTCCTTGCCGGACAGTCAGCCAGCCAATCACGCCAGAGTGCATTTGGGTCTCCTAGGAGACTAAGCACAGGGAGTTTCAGGCACCTCACTCACTTCCTGCCCACCCCAGACACTCAGACGCCAGAGGCGGTCTTCAGTCCTGAAGCCTGCCAAAGGCATAGGAACAAAGGGACCAAACCTGATTTGGTGCGCAGAGACAAACACTAGAATGACCTTTCCAAAAAGAAATGGCGAAAAAAGAAGACCGGGACCTGTTTAAACAAAGGGGCTTAAGGCGCCATCTTGAAAAACATGGCTCCCGTGATTTTTAGCTACCGGTGTTTGCGGTCGGGACAAACCATGGTAGTTCATTGTAAAACCACTGCCACCAGCCATTTCGATAGGAAAGGGTAACATTTGACTGCTACATGAGTTTCTAGACACAGCGGATACTAGGTAACCCCTCCAGCACTCTATAGGAAGATAGTGTGTGCTGGGTATAGAAATTTAAAAAGACCAGTAAAGTCAATTTAACCTTACATTCTCTGGGACTCAGTAGTTTATCCCAGAGAAGGTATTTAAACCTTTGGGAAGTCTAAAAAGACATCCCTGTGTTACTGCACTGAGGGTGCTGTGTAACACACATGAAAAGATGCCTATGGAGTTATCTTAAAACTCCATAATCAAAGAACACAAGAGTAAAACACACATCAAAATACATGAAAGAGTGGGAAAAAAGGCTCACACTCCTTTCAGGTAAAAAAATCAAGTCCTCAAAATCCACCAAAGTTGCTGGGCGTCTCTAAGGTGAAGGGAATTAGAACATTTATGGGAATTCTCCCTAACAAACAAAAGGAGGTCTTGTGGGTATTTCTGTGGTGTGTACTGTGCCATTAAGCACGATAATGTGGCAGAAGTTAAACGGTTGAGACAAAGGAATCGCGAGCGGTAGTGCAATCTGCTACTGTATTGGCAATGTTTCACTCTATGGAGGTGCTGCAGTGTTTGAGGATTGGTTATGAAAGGATTCGGGTGGCACAGTATGTCTCTCCCTTCACCCGCCTTGAGATGTTGTTTATTTATTTTTTTTAAACTTTATCATTAAGCTTGGCAGTGCAACAATGGGAACACGCAGTACATGGTTGATCAGCGAGTATACATATGGTGTACATATACGATTGCAAATTGTCAAGTGCAATGGAACATCATTAAGGTACTCAGGAAAGGGTTAGCATACAAGTGTCATGAAGAACAGCAATGCATACATATTAAGCAACTTCTGGGAGAGGGGATGACGGTTCACCGGACTCGTCCCCTGAATCGGTAGACAAGGAGGAGATATATAGGCAGAAAGGCACCCAAATGTTCCTCGGTCTGGATCTTATCGGATGTAACAGTAGCCAGTACTCCTCGGTGTCGGAAGCCCATGTGACAGCACAGAGCCATTGGTCATGTGTAGGGGATCTGGACTGCAGCCATAGTTGGAGGATACAACAGGTTCCGATGAGCAGGCCCAGACTTGCCAATCTCTTGGAATCGCGGTTTAATGTGGTGAGTTTGTGAAACGGACAAGTCAGAAGGGACGGGATGATGGTTCAATCTAACATTTCTGAAAGGGATATACATACTTCCGTCCAGAACTGGGTAAGTTGTGGACATGACCACAGCATGTGTATGTAATCTGCATTGTCTGCATTGCATCTTGGGCATGTGGGTGGGTGGTCTCGTGACATACCATGTAGTCTGGTCGGTGTATGTGTAGTCTGGTCGGTGTATTATGAAACCTATTTAGAATCTTGAATTGGATTAGTTTAAAACGTGAGTTAAATGAGATGACACATGTACCAGCACACATATATTCTCAGCGTTGATCAGATATCTCGAATTCCCAGATCCCTGGCCCAAGAGTCCCTGGGTTTAGTGAGTGGTGAGGATAATCTGCTCTGGAACGCGGTGTACAGTCTGGAGACCCTACCCTTGGGAGTTGGAGTGTTCAGTATTTCTGATAGTATTGGGTCGTCTTGCGGGATTGAAGGGAAATCAGGGAGTCTAATCTTTAGTATGCGTCGCAGGCCCGCATATTGTAGCCAACAAGATGGGTGGATTGGCCCATTCAATGAAAGTGCCCTGGTCAAATATGTCCCGGACAGCAATCAGTCCAGCTGTCGCCCAGCGGTCCACTGTTGCAGCATCTACCCGGGGGAGTCAGGAAGGAAGTTCCAGAGGCGGAAGTCACAGTGGAACGGCCGTGTATCACCAGTTTGTTTCCATATCTTGGTTAAATCTAAGGCTGTGGTGCCAACAGGATCGGAGGGTTCAAATTTGGTATCGCAGGGGGGAAGGACTATGGAACGGATATCATAGCCATCTACAGCAAGTCGTTCCAGTTTAACGTGGAGGGGAGGGTCAATAGGTGTAAACCAGAATGAAGCAAAATGGGCTTGGGCAGCTATCCAGTACCCCTCGAAGTTGGGAGCTCCGAGTCCCCCCTTGTTAACGGGGCAGTCAATGTTGCCAGGTTTAAACGGACCGTGCCAGAGGAAGGCATTGACGGATTGAGTAAGTGTTGCAAAGAATTCACGACCAGGCCATATTGGGATGTTTAGAAATCTGTACAGTAGTTGTGGCAGTATCACCATTTTAAGGATGGCAATCTTGCCAGCTAGAGTAAGCAGCAGTTTGGTCCAGCCCGCACACTTCCAGACGAGGTTGGTTAGATATTTACCAAGTTCGCATCATGCAATGCAGCCGGATCTCGAGTGACTTCTACACCCAAATAAGTGACCTCATCCTGTGCCCCTGCAAAACCCTGGCGATTTGAGGCAGGGGTGGTGGCCTTGGTCAGCAGGAATAGTACGGATTTGGTGCAGTTTACTTGGAGGCCTGACAGCTCACCAAATTTAATAACGTCCTCCAGTATTGGGGAAGAGGTTAAGTTCAGGTTGGCGGACGAAAAGAAGGGCATCGTCCGCAGACAGCAAGATAATCTCAGGTGGCCCCGACAATCGTATGCCTCTGTGTGCGTGGCATTGGCGTATCCTGTCGGCCAGTGGCTCAATGGCCAGGGCAAAGACTAATGGCGAGAAGGGGCAGCCCTGTCTCGTGCCTCTTGCTATCGAGAATTGAGATGAGCACCGGTTGTCAGTGCGGACTCTGGCAACCTGGGTAGTGTATAACAGTTTGACCCAAGTTCTGAAGTGGGGGTCGAAGTTGCATTTCTCAAGTACCTGCCAGAGGTATCCCCATAAGACTGAATCAAAGGCCTTCTGCATATCAAGAGTCGCTGCAACTGCTTGAACGCTAGGATCGATGCGAATAAGTATGTTAAACAATCAACGTATATTAACCCCTTAAGTGCCAAGGACAAGGAATCTCGTCTTTGGGATTACCTCCCTGTTGCCAAGGACGAGATACCTTGTCCTTTTTGGCACTTCCTTTTGTGGGATCCCTACAAAGCAGGCATTACACAAAACTGTAATCCAACCCCCGGGCTATGTGAGGGGGAGGTCGCCCCTCACTGCCAGGGGGTTGGATTACCTTCAGTTTCACATTGGCGTGATTCTCCCCTTTCCTGCAACACCTTTTGTGTAAGCATTGCTGGCCGCGGATCGGACAAAGAGCGCTCGATCTGTGGTCAGCAATGCCACTGGACCACCAGGGATATGTTTTCAACACGGGGGAGAGGGACTGCTTACTAGGTAAGCAGGGCCCCCCCTCCGAGGCCCCAAAGCATAGGGCCACAGGTATGGAGACCCCTGGGGGCAGATGGGTGATCATCTGCCCCCATGGGTGGGGATATTTGATAACAAAAATCATACGAATGAAATGAGGAGGGGGGAGGGGGTGGGGGACCACTAGCCACCACAGATTCTTTTTGGGCATGAAAGGGTGGTGGCCCTCTCCCTCCCACCCCAAGTGGAAAGAGAGGCACCCCTGTAGGAGTACATGAGGTGGCCCCCATCCAATTGGGAGGGGGAGGGCCATCTGGAAAGTGTGGGCAGGCCCCCAAAGGATGGGGCCTGCAGGATAGGGCCACCCTGGGGCAGATGGGTGCCCATCTGCCCCTAGGGAATGGGCCCAAGGGAAACAAAGAAAAAGGAAAAATGATGGATGGTTTTGGGGGGAGTGCCCCCCCACTAGACCACCAGGGAATTGTTTTTATGGAAAGGTGGTGTCCCTTCCCTCCCCCACCCAAAATGGACTGGAGGCCATGTCATGCAGCCCTCCCTGGGGGCAGTTATCTGCGCCTAGAAAGGGGCATCTGACCCCAGGGAGGGCTGCATGAGATGGCCCCTCTCTTATCCGCCCCCAGGGAGGGCTGAATGAGATGCCCCCTTGCATTTGGTGTGGGAGGGGAAGAGGGCCACCCCCTTTACATTACAAAATTCATTAGGTGCCCCTCAGCCCCCCCTATAGTGTAGTCTACCATTTTCCATTTTTTTCTTTGTTTACCAAACTTCCCTTGGCCCAAACCTTACTGCTCCACCCACTGGGGCGCCTGCCCACAATTTGGTGGCCCTCTCCCCCTCACCCCAAATGTAGGGGGGGGCACGTTATGCAGCCGTTCATAGGAGCCCCAGGGAGGCCTGCATGAGGTGCCCCCCCATCCATTTGGGGTGGGGGGAGAGGGCCACCACAAAATTTAAGACAGACCCCCTCAATGGGTGGGGTAGTAGGTTTTGGTACCCTGGGGGCAGAATGGCACACTATTGTGCCCATCTGCGCCAAAGGGAGCTGGGTAAACAAAGCAAAAAAGTGAAAATGGTAGACAGCATTTTAGGGGGGGCTGTGGGGCACCGCAAACCAGGGGATTTTCGAATGGGAAGGGGTGGTGCCCCCCCACCCAAAATGGAGTGGGGGCCATGTCATGCAGCCCTCCCTGGGGGCAGATATCTGCTCCTAGGAAGGGAGACCTGACCCCAGGCAGGAGTGCATGACAGACCCCCCTTTTTCTGCCCCCAGGGAGGGCTACATGAGATGGCCCGCCCCTCCATTTGGGGTGGGGGTGGAGAGGTGCACCCCCCTTTACATTACAAAATTCCCCAGCGGTTTAGGGTGTCCCTCAGCCCCCCTAAAGTGCAGCCTACCATTTTCAATTTTTTCTTTGTTTACCAAACTTCCCTTGGCGCAGATGGGCACATTAGTGTGCCAATCTGCCCCCAGGGTTCCCAAACCCTACTGCCCCATCCATTGTGGGTCCTGTCCGACGTTTGGATGGAGTGTGGGGGGCACCTCATGCAGACCTCCCTGGGGGCAGATTTCTGCCCCTAGGAAGGGGCAAATGTGTTTTCACTAGGGGTGTGGGGGGGGTGAGGTTCAGTAGACCACCAGGGATGGCTTGCAAGGGCGTGCATGATTGGAAAGTATGAGTGTAGATTTGCTTTTGCTGGGGTGACCTAGGTAACAAATGTTTTTCGTTTTGTTTACAGCTTTTTCTACGCGCCAGCTGCAACGTTATGTGAGTACTGTTTTTTTATTCTATGGTTAGGGCCCACTGTCAGTGGTGTGGGTGAGACTGGGGCTGGATTGTTGGTGGTGTGGGTGGGAATGGGATGCCTGGGCAGATAGTTTGGTGGGCTGGGACACAATTGCAGGGGCAGGCCACATATTGCACCCGTTCCAGCAGAACATTGGTGTTTCCCTGGGAGCGGATGTCTCCCATGTGGGTTGTCCATCTGCTAGCCCAGGCTGCAACTCTGTCTATGCTACGTTACAGATGTCACCTCCGGGGATGAATGGGGATCCTGCCGGGGCTCCTTGGAGCTGCTGCTGTGCTTGGGGGGGATGGTACTACCACATGGTAAATGGATGTCCAAGGTCGGGGACATCACCTCCAACCGTGCTGGAGTTGTGGCTGGGCTGCATTACAGCTTTCCCTTTGGGGAGGTATTGGCACACTGCCGGGACTACCTGGTGGGGAGAAGCTGTAACGCAGGCCAGCCAGAGCTCCAGCAAAGTCGGCGGTAATGTCCCGGACATTGGGCACCCTTCTCCCATGTGAGTCTTTGGCAGGGCTTGTGGGTAATGCATTCTGAGGCGATTTGCGCAAGTCAGACATATTTGGATTCCCACGGGTGTCTTCTTTATTAGAAATGCATGGGGTTCCCTGTTTTCCTTGTTGGCTTCGACACCCTAGGCCCAATTCTGTAGGTTGTCTCCCCTCACCGATTGGGTGTTACCTGTGGTTTAGCCTTTTCCCTTTGCGCCCAGGTAGGTGAACCCACACATGTGAGGTACCGTTTTCATCGGGACACGTGTGGGGATGCGGGAAGGTAGGCCATGTGTTGTTGGAAATGTGTTTCGGTTGATGGCCAGAGCGATATGTAACACCAAGCCTTTTGGCACAGCACGTTTTGTTCATGTGGGCAACCTACAGATTTGGGCCTTGGGTGTCGAAGCCAGCAAGGAAAACAGGGAACCCCATGCATTTCCCAAAAGCGGACACCCGTGGGAATCCACAAAGGTCTGCCTTGCCCGAATCGCACCAGAATGTATTACCCACAATCCCTGGCAAATTCCAAACTTTGTCGAAAAAACAATACATTCTGGGTAATACATTCAAGTCAGACCTCTGCAGATTCCCACGGGTGTCCTCTTTTCATTAATGCATGGGGTTCCCTGTTTTCCTTGGTGGCTTGGACACCGTAGGCCCATATCTGTATGGTGTGCGCTTCAGCAGAATTCCACAAATTCTGCTGTCCGAAAAGACTTGGGGTTCGCCGCGTTTTCAGCTTTCCCCTTGGCGCCCAGGTAGCTGCACCCACACATGTGAGGTACCGTTTTCGTCGGGACTCCTGTAGGAACGCGGGAATGTATAACATTTGTTTTTGCGTGGTTTTTATAACGTTTCGACCCATTTGCTGCTGCCCTTTGTCACACAACCCTTTCATTTCCCAAATGTGACCTACATTTAGTCGCTGCTTTAGGCACCATACACTTTTGTAACCTGCACAAGTCACCTACTCTTGAAAAGATCTGCCTGTGCTCTTTCAAAAAATGTATGCTTGCCGTTTTTCACCACATTGGTTTTCCTGATTTACACATGCTAAGTACGTCTGTTCAGGCCGTAAGCATAAAACTCCTGTGTACCATGTCTCCGTTTTTGGCTTGTGGTATAGCTTGTTTTGTGAACAATTACAAAAAGTGTGTGATTACCTAACAGCAAGATTCGGGGGAATGTAGCGGAGCATTGTTTTTCACAAAATTCATAGAAGCCATTGCCGTACCAGGCCAACCATGTCCACCAGATACCTTTTTTTCGGTCATTTTCCCGCTTTTTCCCCAAACTATGGAATTGTTCCCTACCTAGTTGTTGCCTGACCTGCGCAAATCACACCTTCCTAAACTTGGAATGTTGCCTACTTTTCAGGAATGTATGCCTTACTGCCCTCCAATTCAGCTTTCCTACCCTTTTCTTGCATTCCGTCCATGCATGTCCAATTGGCAATAATGTCCAAAATCGCCTACCTCTCCCAAAATGGTTGACAACCACATCAAATTAATTATGTTACGTTTACACTCAACCTGTTCTTGAAAGCCAGGTAATTGAGGAGTTCAGCACAGCAAACCATTTGTTCCTAGCTCTTACAAGGAAAAAACCACAGGCTTCTTTGTACATCATTTTATTGGCATTTTTTGAAAAAACCCACACTTTTCTCCCTTTTTGGTTATTTTCTTTCACCCCCCTACAGCAACCTAGGATTCCTAAGAAATCATCCAAAAAAGGCCATGGCAATGTGGGGCGGGGGGGCGTTGGGTGGGAGACCCATGGCAGTTAAAGGGTTAAATGACATGTGGATTATCTTTTTTGGGTAACAACAATCTTTTAACCATATTTTCAACTGTTTAGCTTGTTGTTTATATTCACCCATCTTGGTGCAGTACCTTCTAATTTGGAGAAACTGTCCCACATTGAGACTGTCTCTTAGACTTAAGGGGTGAAAACTGTTATATTGCAACAAAGTATTCTTGTCCGTGGGTTTACAATATAAGGTGGTGATAATCATGCCTGTGGTGGTCTTACAAATCAAGAGATCCAGGAAAGGTATTTTCTCTAGGTCTTGTGTCATGGTGAATTTTATGTGCTCATTTTTACTATTCAACCAGACAAGAAACGCATCAAGGCTAGCTACAGAACCCTTCCAAATCATGAAGCAATTGTCAGTGTAACGCAGCCAACAACCTATACTGCTTTGGAAAGGATTGTCTTGGCAGAATATGGACGTATCTTCTACAATGTCCATAAAAAGGTTGGCAAGATCGGGGGCAAAGGTTGCCTCCATACTAGTGCCATGTACCTGCTTAGAGAACTTTCCATCAAAGAGGAAGACATTTTCCATGAGTGCTATCTTGATGTACTCAAGTATAAAAGGGGTGGGAACCTTATGCAGAGTTGTGGTCTGTTTGTTCAAGTGCCCTTCTATCACTTTTAGACATTCCAGTTGTGGGATACTAGTATATAAAGCAGTGTCATCAGCAAGTCATTTTGTTCCATCGAGTGGTTTTGAATTATTTTAATCATGTTTGTAGTATCCTTAACAAAGGACTGCATGTTCTTTTTTTTTTTTAAAACTTTATTTAACAGTTAGCTTGGCATCACAACAAAGAACAACGTAACATTCCAGAGCATTAAGATATGTGTTACATGTTCAATACATCTCAAACCCATCAGCAGGACCCCAACCCCCGAAACTAGCAAGGGGGCGAAGCCTCTGGTCAAACATAGTGCCTGCACGTATTGCCACTAGCTGGCATCAGGAGGGGAGAGAGGCAGTGTGTCCGTAGCTTCCCCAGACTCTACATTCGTAGGTGAAACATATTGTCCGAAGGGGCCCCAAATGTCTTTCGGTCTAGATCTGCTTGGCTGCGCTAAAATCCAGCACTCCTCAGTGTCCAATGCCCACTCGAGATCGTGGAGCCATTGTTCGTATTTGGGGGGTCTGGGCTGAAACAATACCAGCAGGATGCAACGAGTTGCCAGGAGGAGCCCCAAACTTGCTTATCTCTTGAGGCTCTGATTTAATGATGGTAGCTCGTAAAAGAAGCATGTTAGCGGGGAAGGGAAGATGGTGCACTCCACCATGTCTGATAAAGCCATGCACACTGAGGCCCAAAACTGTGCTATTAGAGGACACAACCATATCATGTGCATATAGTCAGCATTTGCAGAATTGCATCTAGGGCATGTATGCGAGTGTTCATGTGACATACGGTGAAGTCTTACTGGTGTATAATGGAACCTATGCAATAGCTTACATTGAATTAGTTTAAAACAGGGGTTGAATGAAATTGTACGTGTGCGGGTGCACATATGGTACCAGCGTTGATCGGTCAGCTCCACGTTCAAATCTCTAGCCCAGGACTCCCTAAATTTAGTGAACGGGGGGATACTTGTGTTTAGAATGTGCTATATAATCTAGAGACCTTACCCCTCATGGACGCATGGTCAATAATTTCGGCCAGGATCGGGTCATCCTGTGCGATGATGGGGAAGTCAGGTAGCCTAGTCTTAAACACCCTCCTCAAGCCAGCATACTGCAACCAACACGACCGCCTGACCTGCAGTTGTCGAGGGAGATCACTCCATTCTATAAAAGCGCCTTGCTCAAACATATCACGAATACTTGAGAAACCCACAGCCGCCCATCGGTCCGCCAGCTTAGAGTCCACCCGGGTGGGAGCCAGGGAAGAAGTTCCAAAGGGGGAAGTCCCCATGAAAGGGGAGTATATTACCCGTTTGTTTCCATAGCCTATTCAGGGCCTGGGTGGTCGCTCCCACCGGGTCCAGTCGTTCAAATCGGGCTCTGCTGTTGGGCAACACCAGAGCCCGAATATCACCCTCATCCATGGCTAGACGCTCTAATTTGACATGCGGGGGAGGGTCTAAGGGAACAAACCAGAACGAAGCATATTGGGCTTGGGCAGCTATCCAGTACCCCTCAAAATTGGGAGCGCCCAGGACTCCCTTAATCGTCGGGGTTGTTAAAGTCGTACGTTTCCGGCGGACCGCCCAAGAGTGCCAAAGAAAGGAGTTAGTGATTTGAGTAAATGCTGAGAAAAAACCCCGACCAGGCCAAATTGGGATATTCGAGAATCTGTAAAGTAATTGGGATAAGACCACCATTTTGCGGACAGCAATCCTGCCCGCTAGGGTCAGTGGGAGGTTCGCCCACCCAGCACATTTCAGACTTAACTTGGCAAGATAAGTGCCATAATTACTCTCATATAAAGAAACAGGGTCACGAGTGAGTACTACCCCTAGGTACGTAAAGTCAGATTGGGCCCCGACGAAGCCTTGCAGGTCTAAAGGGGTGGCAGTGGCGTTGGTCAGCGGAAACAAAGTGGACTTACTACAGTTCACTCGGAGACCCGATAATTCACCAAAACGAATAACGTCTGCTAGAATTGGAGGTTGGGTGATTTCAGGTTGACGAATGAAAAGCAGGGCGTCATCAGCGTATAATGAGATTATCTCAGCAGTGCCAGCCAGACGCAGACCCCGCTGCAAATGCCGCTGTCGTATGTTATCAGCCAGCGACTCAATAACCAAAGGAAATATCAGCGGCGAGAAGGGGCAACCCTGTCTCGTTCCCCTCTCAATCTGAAATTGTGTCGACCAGAGACTGTTAGTACAGACCCTCGCCACTGGGGATGCATATAATAATTTAACCCAAGTTCTGAATTGGGGGCCGAAGTTGCACCTCTCGAGCACCTGCCACAAAAACCGCCACGAGACAGAATCAAATGCCTTTTGCATATCAAGGGATGCTGCGACGGCCTGGATGCCTGGATCTATGCGGCTTATGATTTTAAATATCCGGCGCAAATTGTACGAAGTAGAGCGGCCCGGAATAAATCCTGATTTGTCCGGGTGTATAATGTAATGCATATACAGAGCTAGTCTAAGGGCCAGAACCTTGGCATAGATCTTAACGTTGCTATTGATAAGTGACAGAGGACGGTAGGAGCCACACTTTGTAGTGGGTTTGCCCGGCTTGGGTAGCACCGTTATTACTGCCTCACGGAGGGAGGGCGGCAGAATACCCAGAAGACATGCCTCGTTCCAAAGGGCCAGTAACTGGGCAACCAAGCGAGATTTGTAGTTTTTGTAGAACTCTATGGGAAAGCCATCCGATCCCGGCGCTTTCCCAGATGCCAGGGAGTCAATGGCATTAGAAAGTTTGTCCGCGGTAATCGGGACGTCAAGGACCTCTCTAATTTCTGCCGAGAGAAGTGAAAGTGGGAGACTGTCCAGAAATTCACCAATATCGTCATCTGTGGCTGTGTCAGCGTTAGTATACAACATCTCGTAAAAGGAACGGAATTCATCATTAACCTCGCAAGAAGTCAAGGCTAGTGTACCATCCCCTCTTTCTATCACAGGAATATGTGACGCCCCCCTTTCAAGTTGGCCCAGCCTAGCGAGCGCCGGCCCAGGACGCTCGCCCTCCCCATACCTACGCGCTGCCTGTGGTTTATCCAGGAACTTGCGCTCTCTAACCACATGTGCCCAAAACGCGCCCAGCTCGCTGTTTGTCAGCCAGCGTTTCTGGCAATTGCAGAGCCGTGTATTGCGATTCTAGTTCGGCAAGCCTGTCTTCACCTTTCGCTATGTCCCTCCTAATAGACCTGAGCACCCATGCCTCCCTGAAATTGCCATTCCACTAATGCACACCTTAAACAGCTCCCACAAGGATGCATGGGACAAAACAGAGCCAGTATTTAAAGTAAAAAAATCATCAATGTCTGTCCCCAACTCGGCTTCATATGCGACATCTAGTAAGGAATATGGCTTGAATCTCCATGTATGGGTCGTGGGAGCATCCACGTCCCACTGCAAGGTAACCATGATAGGGGGAGTGGTCGGAGAATGCCCTAGGGAGAATGGAGGTGTGATTGACAGTTGCTAACAGAGTATCAGTGAGGAGCCACTTATCAATGCGGGAATGGGAATCATGCACTGATGAGTAGAAGGTAAATACACGAGCCTCAGGGTGAAGGACACGACATGGGTCAGCCAATTCGAAGTGGACTTGTATATTCAAGAAAAACGTGGCTGCTTTGGTTAGCTGGCGGGGCTTGGAGCCAGATCTGTCGTATTGGACGTCTAGGATGGTATTTAGGTCACCCCTCCCCAAAACCGGGACTAGAGGGAATCTAAACAGGAGTGTACACAGGTATTCGTAAAAGTCAGGATCATCAACATTTGGGCCATATACATTTAACAATACCACTTCCTTGCCTTGCAAGGTACCAAACAGAAGTACATACCGCCCCACATGATCAATATAGACCGCCTTTTGCTTAAATTGGAGACTCTTATGAATTATTATCATAACCTCCCGGGCCTGGGAAGAGTAAGTAGTATAGTACCGCTGTGAACCCCATGCCTTAGCAAACTTTGCACACGCGGGCACGAGACTGTGCGTTTCTTGTAAGAACAGTACATTAACGTGATGTCTTTCAACGTAAAGCTGGAGTTTCCGCATTTTGACAGGGTTACCCAACCCACTAATATTCCAACTCATACAATTCACAGTATCAGCCATCAACCCCCAACATGTCAATTACCAACTGAAAAGAATGGACCAACTCATTCCCTTCTTATCCCAGATCATAGGCGTGCAATCACAGGTCCAAGGATACCTTAGGCTCGAGATATAGCCCGTTATTCTCCATTGTTCGCCAAGCCGTTTTCTTAGTATAACTCCACACCTCCCCTCCCCCACCAACATCCCTCCCCCAATCGGGGGCATGAATCCCATCCCAATACTAAACCAACACATAAACATGAACAAGGCTACTTCGTCTGGGGGCCTTAGCGCCAGTCGAGCCTGGGTGCGCTCGTGCTGGGGTTATGACTAGATCATGTGGCATATAGGCACAGAACAATGCTTCATTACAGAGATTCAGGATAATCACAACAAGCAGGTGACCTCGTAGCTGAACAGACAAAGAAGAATGAAAACAAACCCTGATTAGGTCAGTATGAAATACCATTGTGGTAAAAAAAAAATGTCACGACGGAGTGAAGCTCAGTACGCATAGAAACAAGACCAAATGAGAGATTCAATGTGCCAACGTCAGCCATGAACATTTTCCTCAATCAATAAATCTGGTGGCTTTGTCAGGGATGGTGAAGAAGTAAGTCTTGTTTGCATGTTCCACCCTGAGCTTGTGTCATGATGCCTATCCCCGGGCATCAGGACCAAGGCCCTCAGCTCCGGGAGCAGGCATCCAGACATTTGTTTAAACCTCAGCAGCCCCGGGTAGGGGCTGTCTGGGTTCAGTCCTGGCGCCTTAGGCGCCAGGCTCATAGACTTTACTTACCTGATGCAGACCATGCTGCAAAAGAGTCCAAGCCTACATGAGGCCTGGATGGGACTATTTTGTTACAGGGACTATTTTTACTCGGGCGTGGCTCTAGGGAACTTCTTACCTGGAACTACTTTGGAGGCTATTTAAACCACACCCGAACAGCAGCACATGCTTTGCATTATTCTGCATCCAGCAGCGTGAGGCTCACCGTGCCTGCAGCCAGCATCCAGTCTTCTGCCACGCCCGCCTCGAATACGGAGCTCCTAGAATAAAGAAGAAGAAAAGGACAAGGTTAGAAAACTAACTTATTTCAAATTCCTCACTTAATTCCGGAACCATTTCATCTCCGGACCTGGAAAGTACATCAGTCTTGCACGTGTTGCTTCGCCAGCTCCAGCACGGCGCCATACTCACCAGTTCTCACAGCATCTTTCGATCCGGCACTGTCTCCATCATTTCTTCGCCGTAATCCAGCACCTAGGGGACACAAGAAAAAACAAGGTGAGCCAAGGGAATCAACAAATACAACCTCTTACCACCATAGACTTACCTGATTTACCACCGGCGGTATTATTCCATAACGCTCCACATTTTCATATGACGCATCTGTAAAGAGGGAAAAAAACAACACGTTAACGCATGCAATAGTTACCGGACAGCGTTGGGTAACACAGACTCTTACCTGAATGCCAGCAGCAGCTACGAGACCTTCTTCTCACGAACTCAGTTGCAATTTAAGGAAGGAAGGGGACAAGACTGAACATCGGGCACATTGAACTCTTTGAACTTGATACTTACCAATCCCGCCAGGGACTTCAGAGTCAATACTTACCAGAACTCTCCCAACGCCTTCAAACCAGTGAAGTAACTGGTATCTATGCGCCCCTGCAAGACACGCAGGATGGAGAGCTCATCTTTTACGAACATAAGGTGAGGTTACTAAGGGGATATCGGTGGTGATTAGTGGGGGTGAGCGAGAACAGTTGGGAGGCCATCACTAAAACCCACAGTTGGTTAATCCATGTCTCCACTTGCAGGAAAATATTTCTTCGGGTCCAGCAGACAAGACTAGGCGGGCCAGTCCAGACAGTCTTCTCTGCACTACGCATCACGTTGAAGGAGACCGCAGCTGTCCGGGTCCGATCGACACCCCTGTGGGGTCCAGGTGAGCGTAACAGCTTGGCTGGGTAAAGCATGGAGTATTTTACCCCCAGCTCACGTAGTCGCTTCTTCACCGCCTGGAAGGGCTTGCGTTCCTGCTGAACCGCGGCAGAAAAGTCTGGGTAGAGATGAATCCTCGAAGAACCCAGGAGCAGATCACCCTTGGCCCTGGCAGCTCGCAGTAGAGCGTCTCTATCTCAATAATTCAAAACCCTTGCGATAATTGGCCAGGCAGGAGCCCCCGGCTTGGGCCTGGCAGTGAGAGCCCGGTGGGCCCTCTCAATAGCAAACTGAGAGGAAAGCTTGGGGGAATCCAGTAGAGACAGGAGAGACTGTTCAACAAACTCTTCCATAGAGCCTTTGATGTTGTTTACAGGAACCCCGATTATACGAATGTTATTTCGCCTCAAGCGGGATTCGAGGTCATCATTTTTCTTACTGATCTCGAGTACCCTGGCAGTCAGCGTGTTAACCTCAGTTCTGAGGGAAGTGACATCATCCTCAGTGGCACTGACTCTATTCTCAACTTCTGTTACGCGACATCAGCCATCTCAATATGTGCCTTGATGGAACCGATCGTCCCGCTCATGTCATCTAGCTTGGAGTGGAGCGCAGTAAACCCCTCCCTCATGTACTCAAACATTTTAGCCGAATCAGGGTTAACTGGGGCAGATGACGAAGGCACCTCAGGTTCCATCCCCGGCTCGGCCACCCTCTGGGAGGGTTTTTGCAAACATCTTGATGGAGCTTTGCCTCTTATAATTTTTCCCAGGCATGCCAAGCAGGCCTGTTACCACCAGGAGTGCCCCGACCGAGCAGGCTTGAGGTCTAGAACAATGGGCCTATGCAGGCAGAGGAAAAGAACACCAATTCGTGCAGACCACGCACCAGCATGCACTAACAGAGTCACACAAGTGTAAGTTGGCATTCCACCAGCTGCCCAATCCAATGGAATGGGTTGTATCCTCCCACGTCTGTACCATATGTAAAAATATGCTCCGGGACCAACACTGGCACCCAGCCGGAACGATCCGCAGATTATGATTGTGCAAATACCAAAGCTTCTTGTAGCGAACACGTGGATGTCCCCCTGGCACAGCGAGAATTGACACCCAAAAGCATAGTTCTAACCAGGTATGAGCCACTGGATCACTCCCAGCCGGTAAGTTGCCAATCCTGCGGTCACATATGGCAGTATAGTGCCTCCCCCATGTACCCCTGAGCAGGTGTGCCATGCTCCCTCAGGAGATCTTCCCCAAGTTCAATGTTCAGCAACCAACAGAATGATCCCTCAGTGGGTAGTAAACAGATGGTGGTTGGTGACCCGCCAGCAGGAATCCTCCAGCTCCCACCCTTGGCGCCGTCACTGTAGGATCCACTCCAGCACGCTACAGACAGCCAAAGGATGCAGGACCAGGGGTCTCCCGCACCACCCCTTTAGGTCTCACCCGCGGCGCCGCAGCTGCAGCTGGTCCTATTACCAACAGCAAAATAGTCCCACCTCAGAGCTCTGTCAGGCGATCTCAGCGTCAGACCTCCGGCGGCACAGAGAAAGTGCCTCGCCAAGGACACCTACGCTGAATCCGACTCCCAGGCGGCAGAAGGAACCGCAGCAATGTCGGAAGCCACCACTGGCAGGCTGCAAGCGTGAAGATCCGTAGGCGCCCCTCCTCCACACAGCCCGAAGCTCCCGGCCGCAGCCCAGGCAAAGCACGCAGCGCGGAACCGCCGCTCGGTCAGTCCCTCGGTTCCCTGACAGAGCACCGCGCTCGGCCGCGTCCGCGCAGCTCAGGGAGTCTGAAGTCAGGAATCAACTGGCACCTGCAGCCCGCTCCCGGGCAATATCCAACCCAATATTGATTAGATTTGCAGCGCCATACAGCAATAAACGAAAATAAAGGATGCCCCCAACACGGAGCTCTCACACTATGCGGCCATCTTGAACCAGCGCAATAGCGCCCCCAGGACCGCATGTTCTTGACGAAAGGGCGTAGGAACTAGTCAGAGTATACTGACAAGGGCTCTAGGATCAAATTCATGGCTGAAACTATAGGACGGCCCAGAAGAGCTGTTTGACTCTTATGCACCTTTGGAAGCAGGTAGAAAGCTGGTGTAGTCGGGTTACTATTTATTAAGAATTGGTGTTCTTCGTCAATCCAAGTTTCAGCTAAAGCATAATCCATAAAGCTTTTTATCTCCTCACGTAACTGTGGCATGGGGTCTCTGTCTAATTTTCGATAGAGAGATTCATTGCCTAACTGGTTCATAACCTCAATTTCGTATAGGTTCTTATCCTATAAAACAATGCCTCCCCCTTTGTCAGCAGGGTTTAAGACAAAAGTGTTATTTTTCTGTAATGATATTAAAGAAGTTCTTTCACCTTTAGTCATGTTATCTCTATGGTTATTTTTCACTTGTTGTAGATTTGTAGTTTCCTCCACTATTTTGTTCTCGAAAGCTATAATAGCAGGTGTGACCATAGAGTTTAGTGGTGTGAAGGTAGATGGTAGTTTTAAACCAGTCACACTTTTTTCTCTTGTTACATTGGATTTTTCTCTAAAGAAGTACTTTAGACAGACCAATCGAGAAAAAAATAGAATTTCGATTTGCGTTTCGAAATCGTTGGCCCGTGTCGTAGGGACAAAATTTAGCCCATTCCTTGACACTTTTAACTCGACTACTGTCAGAACATGGGAGGACAAATTGAAAACTGGGATCACCAGTTCTGAGGTGGTCCTTGCCAGTTCCGTGTTTGCATCCTGCAGGGGCCTTGTTGTCGATTGTGCTCTTTGTTGTCTCTGCCCCGAAAAAACTGTTGCTGATTGTTAGCATTGGTCCCGAAGAGAGTTTATTTTTGGTTGGCATAGTATGTTTCGACCAGATAAGGCTATGTCTTTGTCTCTTTATAATTCTCAACATCATTCTTAAATTTCCTAATTTGTTTGTCCAGGGTGAACTTCTTACATTTTTCTATTTCTTCCTCAATTTTTTCAGGTTTGTCTTTTATATATTTTATGAGATCTTCTCCTTTCATCTTACTCTCAAGTAGTTCAATCTCTTCCTTTTGTTTTGTGGCTTCTTCTACTGCGGTGTCGATTATTAAAATCAGATAATCTATGGAACATTTATTGCCAACTGCACTAAATGTCCCTTTGAATTTGGGATTATCTGTAAGGTAAAGACCTATGGCACATTTCTAACTTGTAGGCCATCGGGTATAATCCCTGCTTTCAAATAGGCCAACATCAGTTGGCCATGCGATTCAGTTCTAATCCATTTCTTTTTCTTTTGGGTGAGATTTTCTAGATCATTTGTCCTCGTTGCAGGGGTACCCTCACTAGAGTCTGAGGCCACGATAGAAGGAAGACCTATTAGTCTTTGATAGTATTTGTCTGAGAATGACAAAGTATTCACATTCTCCATATTTATTATTTTTACAAATGTTGTTGGTTACTACCTAGCCACAGACTAGACTTTTTTTTATCAAACAACAAGTATTAACCACCAGCCAAAGGGCTGTCCTAAACAGGAATTGAAAATTGGGTATTTTCCCTTTTTTTTGTTTTGTTTTCGGGGGACCAGTTTTAACTGATTAGCCATGCACAATTCTTCCACATTTCTCCGCCATGAAGCATTAGTGCCACAATATTGAAATTTTCAAAACATTTATAATTTATTTTTCACATAAAGATTTGTTTATACATTTTTTACCAACACTAACAGTGTGGTTATAAAGTGCCAATAATTTAAAACACTGATATACAAAACACTTTCATATACAAAAAATTGTCACAATTTTTTAAAGTTCACAAATTGAGACAAGCAATCAAGGATTTAAAAAAACAGACCATTCAATGGGGTGAAAAAGGACAAAGCAGAACAATTAAGGATAACAGAGAAGAAAGATAAATCGTCTCTGTTCTCTCAATTCTCACACAGGCATCAATGTATATTGTATTAATCTGGCACCGTTGCAGAAATCCTTCTAGCTCTAGATTTCAACATCAATTTATGTTAAATCAAACGTAAAAAACACAACAAGACTTGTTATTATTCCAGTCTTACAAGATCGTCAACATGTTTCGGCCCCATTTCTTAATGAGACACCATCTCTGATGTAATTTCTGAGTTGTTATACGGGCCTTCTTCAGGACAAAAAATGTTATGTTGTATCGCATAAATCTTCTATACCCCCATGGTATAACAATGATCGCACTAAAAATTATTTTAAAAAACAAGGTCACACTTTTATGGTTCATGGCGTGAATCATAATTCAAAATTTAGACAGTGTGCATTATATGCAAAAACATTATGGCCAAAGCCGTCTCTGTTCCATCATAACACATGGACATGAGCAAATTTAAAAAAATTCCAAACATATTAGGAATAACACAACTTCCATTCTGCATCTAAACTTAATCTATTTATTAACCATTTCATTTTAGTGAGTCGTGATATCCTATGATCTTCCAAATATCCCCTTTTTTATAAACCAGAATAACACGACTTGTATTTATTACCTTACAGCTTCCCTAGTGTTCTAAGAGGGTATGTAATCCCGATTCTGTCGATCACAGGTTATCCTTCTTGTTAACATTTCTTTTTAACACAGCACTTTTGTTCATTATGCTGTGAAAGGACCAACAAAGTGGCGAGCACACCACAGAAAACCAAGTCACATATAAACTGTACACAAGTTTTTCATTATTTGACATTTTAAACAAACGTTTTCAAAAACCAAGAAACTCCTTTTCACTATTTAGTTTCCTTTCTTTTATGACCCTTCAGTTTTATATTTTGTCCACATCTTTATCTTTTTCCGTTTCTTACGGGACATGGTTGTGCCGCTAGGTTTTAGAAGGACGACTAATAACACTTTTCATACTTTCCAGAAGCAAAAGGCTTATTCATCTCATCCTTAATGTGGTAATTTCTTCTTCTCTTATACGAAACACAATTATAGGGAGCACCGATTGTGGAGGTAGCACTCAGGAGACCCAAAAGTTCTAAAAGCGGGGAGAAAAACAGATATTGCTGTCCTGTTTCTGTTTACTAGAGATCATCTTCGCTTGAGACAAAGCGACTAAACAGTTCTTTTTGGTAACTAGGCACGCTGGTTTAAGCTCACTTTTATTTTTATTCTTCCAGCTTACATGATTGTATTGTACGGGGGTATTTCTATAGTTTGTTTCCCGCGTATGTGTTGCGCGTATGTGTTGCGTGCTGATCACGTATTGTGTGCGTCATCTTTGATCTCTTATATCTAATGTTGACCCGATGCGAGTGGACACCTAAGGAATGCTTGCTAGGAACCTACCTCCGGTTAAGCAAGATTAGACACATCGTTAAACTCATGGACATGGCTTGCATGCTAGCTAAAAGGGCAATTGCCATGACATGGAAATCCCCAATGGGCCCTCGTTACACTAAGTGGATCAAGAAACTAGAACACTGGTCCGAAGCAGAAACCAGGCTATGGGGAGAAGGAATAATCAAAACCGGAGAAGGTCCAGTCATGACATATGAAGCCTGGAAATCACTGCTATGGGACATGTTCCATCCGTCGGATGACAAACCCCCATGAACAATACCATGCTGGCTGGAAAAACTGAACATATAAATGGAACTAATACCTAAGATTACCAGACCTACCCCACCCAGTAAACGAAGCCCCCCCGAGAGACAGACTATGTACCTACTCTGCTCTGCTGCCAGAGAAGCTCCAGAGGCAAACCCGGACTCCTACGACCTCAGTTGTTTGTGTAAAGTTCCATTGTTCGTTGGTATTCTTCCCTTCCCTCATTCCCCGTCCCCTCTCCCACCTTTACCCCTTCCCATTCTACATCCTCAATAAGCATTTACAATTTGACCATGCTTGCTTTAAGTTTGAAATGCCAATAAGAACATTTAAAAATAAATCATTGACACCTTTGCTGTCTAATTTGAGTAATATCTGTCCTCCCATCCATTCGTTTTGCACTACAATCCCTTCCTTGGCTTTGTCCTTCTCTCTTTGTCTCTTAACTTGCTTGTCTATTTCTGTCTACTTCTTCATTAATCACGCTCTTTATATTCATTGTATATCGATATATTTTTTCATTCCGTAATCTTACTTTCTTCCATGCTGTCTTCACTTTTATAAGCGGGAGGTGCGTATGCGGGAATAACATAACCTGCTGCTGCCTTCAATTCTGTTAAAGGATAAATTCCCTGTTTATCTTCTGTAGTGCTATCGTTTTTGGGAGGAGTAAGAGGAGCTGAGGGCGTTATAGCCTCCTCTTTATGCTGATTAAGCATCCACTCCTTCTCAGGTGGATCTTCTTTCTCGCTCTGATACATTTTCCACAATTCTAGAATACCTCATCCTTTTTGTAGCTTCTTCCCAATATATGTAGCATCCAAATAAGTAGTCATATGTCGTAATACTGTTTTTGAAAACAAACCATCCTGAGGCCATAGCATGAGTGTTTTATTAGTCGTGCCCTTCACCTATTCTGCGTGATACTGCCTTATTTTAGTTGTGTATCCTGGTAATGCCCTGCATATATGTAAAAGAGGAGTATCCCCCATGATGGCAAGACTACCTCGGCTACAAATATCTACAGAGGTCTTAAATCACCTACAATACAAAAATCAATTTGGGCAAGCACTATCGATTGCTGCCCTTTACCAATAAAGATCAATATTTTACCCAATTCTTAAAGTCTCTATGATATAGTTTCTCTTTATTTCTTCATTTATAGTTCAACTCTTGCTGGCCTGTTTATTTAACTTTTACTATTTTTTTCCAGCTTTTATCCTTCTCTGATTCACATCAATCGCTTGATTTTTAAGGCCTGATATTCAACTGATTTTATTACTATTGTTTTATATTTCTTAGTTTATACACAATAAAGGTTTTATACGATGTATTTATAACCCCAAATAAACGTGCACTTTTCTTTTTTTGTGATCACTGTTAAGGATCACCTGTACTTGTAATAGGTGATCTGCTTCCGATCTTGAACCAGTCGTGTAGTTGACGAGTTCTTTCTGTCAATGTACCTCTCAGGAGTACAAAAGGACTGCCTGAGAAGTCTATTAACCAAAAGACAGGTGGAAGCCACAGGATTCATCTGGCTGCAAAAAGAAACACACATTCAAAACCACAAAGATAACAATCAATAACAATGTAAAACAGTAGACTGTGAATGCTATCTTCTTGGTTTGACAAAGAAGTCTGGTACCCAAAAGATTCTATTCGTGGACCGAGACAGAAAATAACCTGAAATGGGGAGAACAAATCTATGTACTCTAGTAATCCAAGAAAATGGTAATCAATAAGTTGGAAGCACAAACTAAAAAAAAAAAAGGTAAAATGTTCTTACCAAATAGAAAGTCATGAAATGTGATGTGAAATGATATAAGAAAAGTTCCTTTGTCCAGGGACAGTATCTTGAGTCCACCTAACCCCGCCGGCACGAGGACGCCTATCCACAATCCAAGTGAGTCCAGTGAAATCCACCTAACCCCGCCGGCACGCGGACCCCTAGGTGCTCTAAGGCAATCTCTAGTCCGAGCACAGTTGGTGGATGATCCTGGCGTAGGAAATACTGGGTTAATGTACGAGTTTCCGGAGGAGTGCAGAGAGTTGACCAGAAGGAACACAAAACCAATCAAGTACGTTACATAGGTAAGAATACGGAATTTGACAGAATGCAGATCGAAGGAGCTAAAGAAGGCAAGTCAAGGAACGGTCCGTGGTTCAGTAGAGGGAGCGGACAAAACGTAAACAATTGGAGCAATCAGGGCAGGTCAAGGATGGTCCGTAGTTCAGTAGCGGGAGCAGGTAAGAACGTAGATCCAAGGACCAAGCAAAACAAGTCAGGGACGTTCCGAAGGTCAGTAGCCAGAGAGGAAAACAGAAAACGGGCAAGGGCAAGACAAGAAACAATCCGTAGTCAATGCGTAGCAATGGTCAAAACAAGGCACAGGAATAAAAAAATCGAAAGGCTAAGAAACGAAATTCAGAAGCACTGAGCCCTGAGTTGGAGGAGCTAAAATACCTGAATGCATACCACATGATCGGCAGAAGCGTCGTTCAACGTGCAAGGACACGTGACGAACGCGAAAAAGGAACCCAATGTCGCCATGGCAACCCGCAACGCTTGCCGAATGAAACAATATGCGACGGGTTCCTGCCGTGTCTGTGCAATGCGGCATGTGGAGGATTCCATCTCCCAACATGAGAGGAATAGCAATGAGACGGGTTAATGGTTGGAGTATGAGGCGTATGGTTTGTGGTCTGATGACTGGATGCACCCCTGTGAAATCGTGATTTCTTGACAGTATCCTCCCCCATTGGTACAACGTCCTGGTAGCCAGAAAACGGGAGAGAAGGGACAGGGCATGGATGTTGGACTCAGGTTCCCATGTACGATCTTCAGGACCACAACCTTTCCAATCGACCAAATACATGCGAACACCCCTAGAGATCTTGGTATCCTGGATATCATTGGCTTCATACTCCTCAGAGCCCTGTATCAAGAGTGGAGGAGGACGATACAGGAACCTAGTATCACCCCTACACGGTTTCAACAAAGATACATGAAATACCGGATGGGTTCTCCATGAGAGCAGCAAGTCGAGCTTGACTGCAACAGGATTAATGATTTCTTTAACCAGATAGGGACCCACAAAACGAGGCAAAAGGCAATGTCGACCAGCTATGCGGAGGTTCTTCGTAGACAACCACACCCTGTCCCCAGTCTGATATGCTGGAGCTGTCACCCGGTGTCCCGTACACTCCCTTGAACCGCCGGGTTGCTGGAATCGGGAGCCATATCAAGGGGTAGAGTCCTTGGATGTTGACCATACAGAACATAAAAAGGTGAAAAACCCATAGAGGTATGTAATTAATTGTTCTAGGCAAATTCTGCATGAACAAGAACCGAAAACCATGATTCTTGGAATTGCAAAGTGAGACATCTTAAATACTGTTCCAGCGTGGCGTTCAACCATTTGGTTTGCCCATCAGTTTGAGGGTGGTAAGCACTGGTAAACCTTTCTTCAATACCCAAAGCTGAAGTAAGATGCCTTCAAAAACGTGAAGTGAACTGAGCACCTCGGTCCCATATGACAATATTGGATAGAGCAAAGAAGCGAAACACATTATGTAAAAACAGTTCCGACAGAACCGGTGCTGTAGGTAGGCTATGGCATGGGACAAACATCGCAAATTTAGACGAATAATCGACCACCACCCAGATGGGGTCATAAACATTGACTAGGGGTAACTCCACTATGAAATCCATTGAAATCATGGCCCAAGGATGTTGTGGGACTGGGAGAGGTTGCAAGAGACCAACTGGTTTGGAATTACTACCTTTGCACTGTGTGCAGACAGAACCAGAAGCAATGTAGAGTGCTACGTCACGGTGTAAGGAAGGCCACCAGCACCAACGTCTTAGTAATTCTATGGTCTTGTGTTGACCAGGATGAGGCAGCAAAAGCGAGTCATGACACCACTTCAGAGCGATGCGTCTAGTAGCAGCATCCAGGATGTAAACACGCCCCTGAACATAAGGCAAAGATGAAATGATGTCCATGTTGTATTCTTTGATTTCCATAGGTTCCTTAGACACCCATTCTTGAATAAGTGACTTCAATGAAGGTTGTAGCGTACAACCACATACCACATAGTTAGGTGGTAGAATATTTTTATCCCAAGAACATAGAGGGGAAGAACCATGCATTTGTGATAAGGCATCAGCCTTTGAATGCAATGAACCAGGTCGATAAGTCAGTACAAAGTTGAACATTGAAAAGAACTCGTGCCATCTAGCATGGCGGGCCGTAGAGCACTTAACTGATTGCAATGCAAGCAGGTTTCTATGATCTGTAAACACCTGAACATGAACAGCCGTCCCCAGTAGGTGGTGTCTCCACACTCAAAAGGCATCCTTCACTGCTAGAAGCTCACGCTCCGTAATTGTATAGTTAACCTCATATTGTGTGAGTTTCCGAGAGTGGTAAGCTACAGGGTGTAAGAGACCTGAATCCTTACATGGTTGAGACAAGATGGCTGCAATTGCTACATCCGAAGCGTCAGCCTTGACATAGAATGGCCGCTCCTGATCGGGATGCTGGAGTACCGGAGCCGTAGTGAATGCAGCCTTTGATGCATCAAAAGATTGTTGAGCTTTGTCGTTCCAAACAAACGCATGTTTAGTACTAGTCAGTGCTGTCAATGGAGCAACCGTCTCTGAAACGAGCGGATGAATGTCCTTTAAAAATTGGCAAAGCCTAAAAATGTCTGTAAGGATTTAGCAGTCGTAGGGGTTGGCCATTTAAGTACCGACTTTACATTAGAATCGCTCATCTGAATCGCTTCATGGGCAATGTCATAACAGGAATTCAACCTCCTGAACATGGAACAGGCACTTCTCTAATTTTGCATAGAGAGGATGGTCACGAAGACGACGTAAAACATTAGACACATGTTCTAAGTGTTCTTCATAGGATGCAGAATAAATCAAAATGTCATCTAGATAGACAATGACAAATTGATCCAACATAGCACTTAGAACATCGTTGATAAAGTTTGGAATGTTGCAGGAGCATTTCAGAGGCCGAATGGAATGACGAGATACTCAAACAGACCGTGCTTTGTTTTAAAAGCGGTTTTCCATTCGTCCCCTTCTCGTATTCTAACGAGATTGTAAGCTCCTCGTAAATCTAACTTGGTGAATATTGTGGATGAACCCAATTGATCCAAAAGTACTGAAATGAGGGGAATTGGATATTGGTTACGTACAGTGATTGCGTTAAGGTTGCGGTAATCAATGCACAGACGCAAATCACCCTCCTTCTTTGGTACAAAGAACAGTGGGAAGCGGCAGGGGACCAAGAAGGACGTATAAACCCATTCTCCAATGCTTTGTCCAGATACTCCTTAAGCACAACGTTTTCTTGTTGTGTGAGAGAGTAAATACGGCCTGATGGAATTTTGGCCCTTTCCACTAGATCAATTGGGCAATCATAAGGACGATGCAGAGGTAGCGTCTCAGCCCCACCCTTGTCAAAAACGTCCTTAAATGGCTTGTACTCTTTAGGCAGTGTTACATTTTTGTCACTCCTCCAATTAGCATGGCTGAGTCCAATAATGAAGTACAAGGATTGAAAGACTTAGAACCGCTGGTAATACATTGAGCAAAACAGTAAGCAGACGGAAATGTAACCGTGCCCGCTTGCCAATCAATAAGGGGATTGTGCAGGATCAGCCTAGTATGATCTTAAACTGAGGGGTGGCAATAACATCGAACCGAATGGTCTCTGTATGTCCCCGTCTATTGTTATAGATCGACGGTATGTTCCGTGACTAGACCTGATAGTAATGTGGTGCCGTCCACTGCATTTACTAACTCAGGATGTTCCTTTGCCAGCAATGGAATGTTCCATTCCAGAGCATACTGGGCATCGATGAAATTACCTGTTGCCCCGGAATCTAGAACTACTTTGATGGGCCAAGACTTCCCAGAGGGACATGAAAGTGTGGCAGACAAAGCAAAAGGAGCCAAACCAACAGAGCCCTTTATATTACTGCTCGGCAAAGGGGCTCCCTCTATTGCCGGGCCCTGGGGTTTCACTGTTTCTTGGGTTTATTAGGGCATTCTTTTAGGTAATGTTGTGACGAACCACAGTAGAAGCATAGGTTACTCTTCTTCCTGTGTTCCCTTTCTTCTGGGGTCAGGGGTCCCCAAACTGCGCCTATCTGCATGGTTTCCCCATTTGCAGCTGAAGGGCTACTCAATGGGGCTGGGATAGGCACAAAACCTCACCTTTCCCCTTTGCGTTCTGCTTTGCGTGCCTCAATCTGAAGGACTAAGTCCAAAAGTTCTGAAAAGGCAGTCGCTATGACAGGTACCGTGGCTAGGACATCCTTTAGGAAATCCGACAAGCCCTTATAGAACAAAGCGGCCTTCTTTTCATCGGGCCACATGGTTTCTGCCACCAATTGGTTACATTTTGCTAGGTAAGCCAACAACTACATGTTTCCTTGTTGCAACACGAGCAATTCCAAATCAGTGGCCTGAGACTTGTACCGGGTATCAAAGACCCGTGACAAGGCGTCCATTAATGCATCACAGTCATACAATAATTGGCTCCCTGATTTTAACAAGGGATTAGCCCAAGCAGCCGCTGTACCACCAAGATATGATAGTACAAAAGCTGCCTTAGTGGTGGAGTCCGGGAAGGATGAAGGGCGACACAATAAATGAAGATGACATTGATTTAGGAATGTCCGAAAGGACTTAGGGTCGCCCTGGAACCGTACTGGTGGGGCTAGAGGAAACTGTGCTGCCATATAGAGAGGCGCAGTCCCATGACTTGTGGATGATCCACCAGAAGCGGCATCAGAAGCATGAACAGGGGCAGCAACACCTCTACCACTTGGTTGCATACTCTGTTGCAATTCACTGAAACAGAGTTGTCGGTTTCATGGGTGGCAACCATGACTGCATGCAATTCAGCAACCAGCTGAGCCAGAGCCGCCAAAGGATCGCCTGAGGCTTCCATGTAGGCTTCTGAATATGTTAAGGATCACCTGTACTTGTAATAGGTGATCTGCTTCCAATCTTGAACAAGTCGTGTAGTTGACGAGTTCTTTCTGTCAATGTGCCTCTCAGGAGTACAAAAGGACTGCCTGAGACGTCTATTAACCAAAAGATGGGTGGAAGCCACAGGATTCAGCTGGCTGCAAAAAGAAACACCCAATCAATACCACAGAGATAACAATAAATAACAATGTAAGACAGTAGACTGTGAATGCAACCTTCTTGGTTTGACAAAGAAGTCTGGTATCCAAAAGATTCTATTCGTGGACCAAGACAGAAAATAACCTGAAATAGGGAGAACAAATCTATGTACTCTAGTAATCCAAGAAAATGGTAATCAATAAATTGGAAGCACAAACTAAAAAAAAAGAAAGGTAAAATGTTCTTACCAAACAGAAAGTCATGAAATGTGATGAGAAATGATGTAAGAAAAGTTCCTTTGTCCAGGGACAGTATCTTGAGTCCACCTAACCCCACCTAACCTTGCCGGCATGAGAAGGCCTATCCACAATCCAAATGAGTCCAGTGAAATCCACCTAACCCTGCCGGTACGCGGATGCCTAGGTGCTCTAAGGCAGTCTATAGTCCGAGCACAGTTGGTGGATGATCCTGGCGTAGGAAATACTGGGTTAATATTCTAGTTTCCAGAGAGGAAAACAGAAAACAGGCAAGGGCAAGACGAGAAACAATCCATAGCCAATGCGTAGCAATGGTCACAATAAGGCACAGGAATAAAAAAATCAAAAGGCTAAGAAACGAAATTCAGAAGCAATGAGCCCCGAGTGGGAGGGGCTAAAGTACCTTAATGCATACCACATGATCGGCAGAAGCGTCGTTCAACGTGCAAGGACACGTGGCGAAAGGGAAAAAAGGAACCCAACGTCGCCATGGCAACCCCCAATGCTTGCGGAATGAAACAACATGCAACAGGTTCCTGCCGTGTCTGTACAATGCGGCATGTGGAGGATTCTGCCTCCCAACATGAGAGGAATAGCAATGAGACGGGTTAATGGTTGTAGTATGAGGCGTATGGTTTGTGGTCTGATAACTGGATGCACCCCTGTGAAATTGTGGTTTATTGACAATCGCCTTCCTTTACTATTTCTTTGTAAATGTATCTTATCTCACTAGTTACTCCTCTAACTAGTTACTCCATCTTGCAGTGTAATGCGCATTCTTCTTAATTGGCACTTGCCCTAGGAATCCTTATCATATACTCTACTTGGAGTGTAATGCGTATTCTTTGGTCCCCTTGGAACCTGAAATTGAGGTACCTCACTTTAAACACAAACCATTGCACTGTATCGTTAGTTGTCTGAAGATGTTGCAGAAACGGTACGTTACACTATTGCTGTCGTAAATGTTCTGATATTTAACCTGCACCTAGACCTGTCTACTTTACCCTTGCCCATTGTAACTAGTTGGACTGCATTTAGCCTGTGTTCGCAGTCATCATTTGACTTTTACAATTAGCTCTCAGCCAGGTCCTAGCATGTTCACTATAGCTACCAACCATTAGCTATAGCAATTTAGCATTCATACCACATTGGCTCCCACCCACTACTTACTGGAAGTCCCTGAGCCTTCGCTTATCATGCAACTAGCCTAACGCCTATTACCCCATCACCACGTGACAGCTCTCCTCTAGTTCACATGCATGCTACCGCGTATCCCGGTAAGATGCCCCTATATTCAAGACCTCGATGTGATACCCTATTTACCACAGCCTAAGGCTGCCTACCAGAACTCCTATGTGTCATGCATTCTAGCTGCCTATTGTGAACTGCCCTATGCGGGACTAGCCCATGCTGCCTATTGTGACTAGCCTACTTTAGCTGCCTATTGTGAACTGCCTTAGGCGGGACTAGTATACTTTGCCTACTGTGAACTGCCCTATGCGGGACTAGCCCAAGCTGCCTATTGTGACTAGCCTACTTTAGCTGCCTATTGTGAACTGCCCTATGCGGGACTAGCATATTTTGCCTATTTTGAATTGCCCTATGCAGGACTAGCCCACGCTGCCTATTGTGACTAGCCTACTTTAAATGCCTATTGTGAACTACCCTATGCGGGACTAGCATACTTTGCCTATTCTGAACTGCCCTATGCGGGACTAGCCCATGCCGCCTATTCTGACTAGCCTACTTTAGCTGCCCATTGTGAACTGCCCTATGCGGGACTAGCCCATGCTACCTATTGTGACTAGCCTACTTTAGCTGCCTATTTTGAACTGCCCTATGCGGGACTAGCATGCTTTGCCTATTCTGAACTGCCCTATGCGGGACTAGCCCACGCCGTCTATTGTGACTAGCCTACTTTAGCTGCCTATTGTGAACTGCCCTATGCGGGACTAGCCCATGATGCCTATTGTGACTAGCCTACTCTAGCTGCCTATTGTGAACTGCCCTATGCGTGACTAGCCGATTCCGGCACTGCCTCTACCTCCCCCCTCAGCCGGCATAGCACACTCCTGCAGACTAAACTGGACCATAGCTGTTGGCACCCTACTGCAAATATGACTATAAGAAAGTTTGCCCAAACCTCATTAGCAATTACTATTATAATAATTATCCACCAGACTACCATCACAAACTGCCTCACAGTAAGTCATACTCCAATGACCATGACTAGCACCAGATCCAGACCATGTCCAGTCATAGAAAGGAACAATAAACTTCGAGCTAGGTTACCTCGCCTCCATGAACCACGAGCGAACGTCCTATCTAAACAGGACTACTATCCAAACAATAACCGTTCTAAATCTAAACTACCTCACTATCCTGATAAAACAGCCTCAGCTACCTTAAAGAAATTAGCCAAAACTAAACATAGCACTCGCAAATCCACTAAAACCTATACCATTGCCCACTCTGCCAACCTCAACATGGCCCTAATAAACGCTAGATCTCTGGTAGCACACGCTACAGACATAGCCGACCTGATTACCTTAAATAATCTTGACCTCCTAGCAGTCACCGATTCTTGGTTACATGACGCAGCAGGTCCAGCCCTTGCCCTAGCGGTCCCTGAAAATTACCAAATCCTCAGAGCAGATAGAACCAACGCTAGAGGAGGAGGTATCGCCATCATAGCTAAAACACAACTAGCAATAAGACTCACGCCATCACCTCCAAATACTTCCTGTGAAATACAGATATCTTATTATAAGACACTAACAATCTACCTAGTATATATGCCCCCAGGGACAGATTGGATCTTTCGAGGATGACATCTCAAGCATCCTCTCCAACAATACTAAGGCAACTTCTCAGGTACTCATCCTAGGGGACTTCAACCTTGGTTTTAATGACCAAACAGACAATGATGCCAAAACTATTACTAATATGCTCCTAGAACAAGGATTCACCCAAAAAGTAAACCAACCAACACACTTAAAAGGCAGAACCCTCGACTGGGTGGCCGACCTAAATTGTAACCTCCACATCAATTCCACTTCTCTGCTGCTGTGGACTGACCACCATCTGATTACCTTCACTATGGTAATAGACAAACAAACACAAACAAACATGACTATAGCCCCTCCTCAACACACCAGGAACAAAAAAGATAATGGACAGGCTCTTACCACTTATCCTGCCTTCATTGAGCAGCCTATCATCATCCACAGACCCTAATATATTAGTCGACACCTACAATACAACTATGTCTAAAGCACTTGACTCTATCGCACCTCTTAAACTGCGTAAAAGTAAACCACAAGCACATCTAAACGCTTGGTTTACACCACATTTAAAAGAACTTAGGCAAGAAAAAAGAAAAATGGAAGCCTCATGGCGTCACACCCCATCAGCAGAAAATAAAACGAACCAGACTAAATTAGCTGACCATTACAAAAAAGAAATAATTAACACTAGGAAAGACCTTTACAATAACAGGATTGCTAAAGCTAGCTCAAATACAAAGGAGCTTTTTACCACACTACGAGAAATGGAGGCACCTATCCCCCCAGCTGATAACAAAACTAAAGATAAAGCCTGGTGTACATTCAAAATGCTTTAGCCAACAAAATTGTACTCCTTTAAGGAAAGATTGTGAACAAGAAATCTTCCCTTACCAAACATGATGCTGAACCTCAAACCACCAAAACACTAAACAATATACCAGATCAATTTAAATTCTCAAAAGTCTCCATCCTTGAAGTGGAGAAAATTATCTCCTCCCTGAAGCCATCTAGATGCCAGGGTGACAATTGCCCAGCACAATTAATTAAAGATGCAGCAAGAGACCTGTCATCATTTATCACTAAACTCATTAATGCATCCTTTTCAACCAATATTATCCCAAGTAACCTGAAAGAATCATGGGTCCTACCTTTGCTGAAAAAACAAACATTAGATCCAGCCATTCCAACCAACTACAGGCCTATCACGACGGTTCCCTTCCTTCTGAAGATACTTGACAGAGTAGCGTACATTCAGATACAACAATACCTGGAAACAAATCACCTCCTCTGCACCCGCCAATCGGGCTTCAGGCCGCAACACAGCACTGAAACTGCACTAATTGACTTAAAAACACAAATGGAGGCACTCACAGACAAAGGGAAAACTACCATGCTGCTCCTCCTTGACTTGTCAGCTGCTTGTTACCTGGTGGACCACGAAGTCCTTTGCAAACACCTTGCCTCAGCGGCTCACTTTTCTAAGGACGCAGTAGCATGGGTTCAATCATTCCTCAATAATAGAACCATGCGAGTCTTCTCCCCTTCAGACTCAGCAGATCCTATCTCCACAACCTGCAGAGTTCCACAAGGCTCATGCGTTTCACCCACTATGTACAATATCTTCACGAAACCATTGTTTGACAAATTGGACCATCTGGGTGTCACCTACAGTAACTATGCAGATGACACCCAGATCCTCATACCCCTTTCGGGCAATTACATCACTGACACGGCTCTTGTTAACAAAATCTACTTCCTCATTCAGGCAGGGATGGCCACACATGGCCTATGCCTGAATGATGACAAGACCGAACTCCTAATACTAGAGACCCCGGCTAACCTTAAAAAACTTAATAATGAATACTCGTCCGTCAACATTGATGGCAATTCTATCAAGGTTGTAAAGGAAGTAAAAACGCTTGGATTCTACCTTGACTCCACCCTAACCATGAGCAAACAAGTCAACTCCTTAGCGTCCACATCAGCATACACATGCAAATTAATCAGGTCTGTCCCCAACTAGCTGCATTACCCTTGCGAATGCCCTCATACTCTCAAGATTGGACTATTGTAATGCTCTCTACATGGGAGCGAACAAGTACATCTTAAGCAAAATCCAAACGTTACAAAATAACACCTTGAGAATGGCACTAAATATCCCAAATAAAGATCACATATCTGTAATACGAAGACAAAACCACTGGCTGTCAATCAAAGACAGAATTATGCTAAAAACGACTTCCTTGACCCACAAATGCCTCAACAATGCCGCACCACGGTACCACTCTGATCGGATAGCTAAGAAAACTACCAATCGCCTAACTAGGTCCTCCAGCTCATGCTACCTTAGTGTACCGCGTTTCAACCTAGCCAAATCTGGCGGTAGAAGCTTCCCAGTAATGGCAGCCCAAACATGGAACTCACTCCCTTACTCCGGGCTGATCAAACCTACCCTAGTTTCAGACGAAGCATACGGAAATGGATTAGAATCAATGACGCTCACCCCATAACTTAGTGTCAAACAATGCCATCACATAAGGTGCAATTGAAATTATACCTTATGTTGATCTCTGAATATAACTGTATATAATGTAATGTAACTGTATATATCGTTAATGGCTCACCAATAACTTGTGAACCATACTTTATTGCTAATACTATGGGCCTCATTACAAGTCCGCCGACCTGGACTTAACACCACTGGTAAAACCATACCAGCGTCGTTTCCATGACCGTGTAATCACCACCCACGGACCCGGAAAAACCATCACCACAAACCGCTGCCGCAGAGTTAAGGGATACGTAGAATGCGACAGCGGCGAAACCACCCAGTTACCGGCAACACGAAACACCATGGGCATCACGAGTACCACGGACATGGAAACACCGCCACAAAAATGACAGAAAAACCGTGGGCATGGAGGTGGTATCGTGGCCACCGCAAACATGATGTTAAACAGTACCAGGTGAGGCGAATCAGGCCACAGGTGCCCCAAATGAGGCCAGCCGGACCCAACAGGTCACTGGGAGGCTACAAAAGGGCCACACCCACACCCAGGCCAACTCCAAACACAACAATGCAGGCAGCAGCAGCATTGGGACTGGGACTATTGAACCTACAGACAGCAGTGCACATGGTGGCAGCAATGGTGCAGAGGAGGATGAGGCGGAGGAGGCGCAGGCGTCAGTTAGCAAACCCTGCACCCATGCCAAACCCAATTGTGCAGCCGGCACGACCCTGCAGGCAGCCTGCAATACCCCGCATCAGGGCCTCACCCTGGAACTTGACCCCAGGACAGATCCACACATTATACCGGCTGGACCGTCCAACAATCATATACATCACTGCCATAATTGAGGACGACATCAGCAGCCACATTGCCATCTCGACTGCAATCCCCCCCATCCTGAAGGTGGTGTCAGTACTGTATTTCCTAAGCACGGAACTTATCAGCACACAGTTGGTGAGCTGCACGGGCTCTCACAACCCTGTTTTTCAAACATATTGGGACAGCTACTGGACGCTCTGCTGCGCCATATGTCGGAACACATTGCCCTACCCCGTACACTTGCAGAGGTCATTGCAACCAAGCTGGCATTCCATGCCATTGCAGCCATGCCAAATTGCATAGGTGCATTAGACTGCACCCACATAGAGCTGACAGTACCACGTGCAATGGAGAGGGTGTACCGCAATAGGAAACATTACCACTCACTGAATGTACAGATGGTATGTGATGCCGGACTGCTGATTACACATTGCTGTGCACGTTTTCTGGGGTCAATACATGACTCAATGGTCCTGTGGAATTCAACATTGCCACGCTACATGGAACGCTACGCTGGACAAAGCACATGGCTATTGGGTGAGTACAACTGCCAATGCATAGGCCCTGTGGAAGTGTTTTGAGTGCCCAGGCCAATGACCTGTGTAAGTGGGCTGCTACAACTGCACATGCATCACCCCCTGGCCCATGTAATGGACGGTCAGCATAACCCACACATCACATATCTACACATGACAGGTTGCCACAGTACACACCCTGCCTAAGGAGACATACGACCAATGCTACCAACAGGCCATACAAGTTGATTCACTCAATCCAGCCACCCACACTTAGGACTACTTCCCCCCAAATGCACATGACGGCTGCACATGAGACATCCTGCAACAGCCAAATCATCACAGGCCATGGATTGACTCCCCCATGTGTGCTTGTCATTGTACAGTGCCTTACTTACCAACCACTATCGTGTATAAGGTCCACTTCATATGCACAGCAAGTAATAGGGCAATGTCCAAATGCCACCATCTACAACAATTAGCCATGGATGGCAATCACCCGCCCTTACGACCACCGCTAGGCCCATATGGATGAATGTATGATGACACAATATTGAATTGCATCAAATCAAGAGATGAACCACAAACACTGACATGTCCCACACATTTCCATCCCATGTAGGTGTTGCTGGATATGCACTCACGCCATGGCTGATGACACCTGTACGAAGGCCAAGGAACAGGCATGAGGCTGTGTACAACAGGACACACGTCCGCACACGTGGCATGATTGAGAGGACATTTGGCCTACTGAAGGCCAGGTTCTGCTGCTTGAGTAGATCAGGAGGATCACTGCTCTACAACCCAGTGAAGACAGGTAAAATTGTGCTTGTGTGTGCCATGCTGCACGATCTGTGCTTGCGCAGGAACATTACGCTGCCCCCAGATGCAGGAGATGAAGATGGGGATGGAGATGGGGATGGAGATGGCAATGGGGATGTGGATAGGGATGGGGTGGCACCACAACCTCCCAGGGGTGCGCAAGATGGCCAACAAGCACGGGATGCACTCATTCGCATTTACTTTTGAGAGACTGCACATTGACAGCAAAGCATAGATATGACAATGCCGGTGAATAAATGATTTTTGTCTGCTAATGAAATGACAGATGTCCACTCATTATGGTAGTTTTCAAAGGTTTTGTATTATCAATTAACCATTGAAGAAAGTGCATTGGGTAGGGAAGCTGTACACCCATGCCCACCCACCACCCAAACCACCCAAATGTTCCCACCCCCAACCCGGCCCCTAACAACTAACCCCTTAATGGGCAACCCCCACCACCCCCACCACCCAAACATTCCCACCCCCCTACACCCATGGTGTCTCCGAATGTCATGTTGACTGGCATCCCCACATGCCACTATTTGCGGGGGCGCTTGTGCGCAGGCGTGTCCTTGCTGGCGGGTCCAGTTAAATGACTTGAACGCCTCCGTGGGCTGCCAGTGGCAGAGCTGGATGGGGTGGTGCTGGCTGAGGTGACTGTCGGTGTAACTATGGGCAAGCATCCTTGAAACGGCTGCTGGGCTACCAACATTGACTCGGCAATGCTGGATTGCACACTGTTCCCTTCCCTGACATGGCGTGCCAGGGTGAGAATTGTGGCCGCAAATTGTCCAATCGACCTGGTGAGCCGACGCACCGACGTAGCATTGCTCTCCCGCTGCAGCCTGGCCTCCTCCCGCTGATGCATGGCCTCCTCACGCTGCAGCCTGTTCTCCTCCTGCTGTCTTTCCACCAGCTGCGTCAGGGTGGCCTGTTGTTGCTCGATGTGCTGCAATCGTGTACAGAGCTCGGCCATGGATGGAGTTGGGGAGCGCATGGGGCTGTGCAGTTCTGGGGGGATGAACTGTAGGCCATGGATGGGTGACAGCCCATCCATGTTGTCCCCCTCACCCTGTTGTACTGCTTCGGCCTGCATGGCTGGGGCACTCCCATCACTTGATGCAGCCTCCTCAGCTGTGCAGATGGGCTGGGAGTCGTCATGCGGGGCCAGGGTGGGTGCCTGCATGGGGATGGTGGCGTCTGCTGGTGTGTCTGCTGCAGCCGGTGTGCCTGATGTTGCCGGTGTGCCTGCTGCAGCCAGTGTACCTGATGTTGCCGGTGTGCCTGGTGCTGCCGGTGCCTGTGTGCCAGTGTGCCAGAGCAGCTCGCATCATCCTCCTGGACATGAGTGCTGCGTTGTGCGCCTGCAGGTGGCCGCTGCGTAGCCTTTTTGTGCGTCGTCGCTGTCACTTGTCACGACTGTGGGGATACAGAGGGCATGCGGTTAGTTGTGTGGTGTTAAGTAATGTGTCCATCACATGCATCAAACATCACAATCCATGTCCACTTGCAATTCAACACTTTTGACTATTGATGCACACAGGTGTGTGTGTCTCTGCTTCCAGTCAGACACGCACTGTGTGAATTTCGAGGGGTCGTGCTTTGGGTCACTCCTGCCCTGTTGGGGGGGTATTGGGAGTGGGTCCATAGGGTCACTCCTGCCCTGTTGGGTGAGGTATTGGGAGTGGGTCCATTGGGTCACTCCCATTCAAACTTATGGCTTTTTACTCTGTGCACTTACCAGCATCTGCAGGTGGGCTCACTCCTGCCTCTGCCTCTCCTATGCCGTGGATGCCTTCGAGGTGCATGACACTGCTGCAGCGCTCCTCCCACGATTGCAGCTTCAGAGGAGATGCAGGGCCTCCACCAGTGCCAGTGCTGTGCTGGCGGTGTGCTGTGATGAGGTTGCGCACCCGGAGCCTGAGGTCATCCCACCTCTTGTGGCACTCCTTCACTGAGCGTGTGGTCACAGCAACCGCTGTGCACTTGCGTGCTGCCTCCGCCCACACCTCCTTGCGGCGTTGCTGAGTGGCACGCCGCTGATCTGCGCTAAAGAGCATTTCAGCATGCTCAACAATGTGCTCCACCATTACTGTGAGCTCAGCCTCACTGAAGCGCTGCTTTCTCTGTCTGCGTGCTGGTATCCTGAATGCCATGATGCTGTTGGATGAGTTGTCAGTCTCAGGGAGGTGATCTGACCTGTGGTGTCTGAGGATGGCAGTGGATTGTGCTTTATATAATGGCTGCCTCTCTGTTTCCGTTTTTTTCCCCCGCAGTCATGGTATTTCCGCTTCCGGTGTTTCCGTGTCGGCGGGGACGGACACAGGTCTAGCGCCGTTTTCTGTGGTGCTAAGTCCGTGCGCGTCTGTGTTTACGTGATGGCAGTGACCCGTAATCGCCCCTTCTTTCCGTAACCTTGCAGTCATGGAAGCGGAGTCACCATTGACACGGAATCACCGCATTCCAGCATGGCGGACTCGTAATGAGGCCCTATGTCTGGAACTCTATGCATCATCAAGCCTAAAGTCTCCTCGTAGTGCTTGCGCCCAGCTACCTTTGGGTTTGGTGCGCTATATAAAAAACAATAAACAAACAAACCCTTTTACCATATATTTACACTAACACTATAGCCCCTCCCCTTTATTTGCTACTTTCATTGCTCTACTTACATCCGTGGTTCAGCTCGAGGCCCTCGGCATCGACTCTTCCCCAATCAACCAGTTTGCCTTCAGTCTCTGGGGATCCTGCGTGAAACAGACAGGTATTTCATCAACGGGGCACCTGTCAACCACTTCCTTCCACACGTGTGTATAGTGTGCTGCTCTCCACAGGAAGCTCCATGATCTTCTGGCTAATGGCGAAAGACATCGAAAGTCCTAGAATCTGGATCTGGGCCTAGGTAGCTGGATCTTGAACAAATCGCACTGCTACCAAAATGTGCAGTAGCACCCTGGAGCATATCTCAAGTGCAGAATGTAATTACCATAGTAAATTACCTCAGACCCAAATAACCGGACAGACTCAAAGAATATGGCAAAGTACTACTTTATTGTCAGCTCGAATAAAGTAGGGAAATCTGGTGACCATACAAAATGCAGCTCACACACTCTGTTACTTTTCTCTTACACAAAGATTCGATGTACGTTGGCTATGACGTCATCCTACGTGGCAAACAGTAAGACCTATCGAGGGGAAGGATTGGTTCTGGGAACACATATGCCTATAGTATGTATAAATGTATAAATTGCCCCTTATCTAGTAGGCAAGCCTCGAAATATGACGTCACTTTACTCTCATCTGTTCGTACTTTCAGCTCTTCTATGTCTAATGTATGCCGACATCCTTCCACCACAACAGTGCAAGGGTACATTCGATACGGTTGTCTGAGTGCATAACATCTGCCGTATCTTCGGTGTGGTAGTTGGACGATACCTGGTGCCATGCACAGAGTCTTCTGCTTTGCTTCCAGTATGATGGAGGTGAGGGGGCAGGAACTAGAGATGATGTCATCTGCTCCTCTACAGTTGCCTTTATAGATTCTGGTAATCTATATGGTTTTAAATGTACTATTTTGCCTTCAGGAGTGCGGATATGATGGTACATATCCTTCACTCTCCCTGGTTCCTCTCTAAATACATCAGGAAACTGAAGTATAAGGTCAAAGAGCTCTTGCATCTGGCAGAGGCGCCACCAAGGGGTGGCCAAGGGGGGCCACGGCCACCCTTATAAAAACGCTGGCCCCCGCACCGGCCCACCTGCCTCTTATGAATGCAACTCGGTGCACCACCCCAAGATTTCCAGTGACCTCATCAGGCCACCCCTATGAAACATTTCTGGGGGCTCCACTGGCTTTTGGTTATTACTGAGTTCGGGTGGAATCGGGACTTTGTTATCAGAGTCTTTAGGCAACAGACAGGATAGAATAGTGGCAGTAGACTCTGGTATTTTCATTCCATTCTTTTAATAGATTCACATGATATACCCAGGTTTTTAATCGTCGGTCAGGTTGGGAAATGTTGTAGTTAAAAGGGCCCGTTTGTTCTAATACCTCATATGGTCTATGCCACTTGGATATTCATTTGTTTTCAGAAGTGGGCAACAAAACCAAGACCATTTCACCTATTGAAAAGGATCTTAAGGTAACCTTTTTGTCATATGAGGTTTCCTGCCGTTCCTGGGCCATGTGGGTTTGATCTGAGGACCTTTCAGTTGGATTGCAGTTTGGGAGAGTGGAATTGGGGCTTCTTCCCTTTCTTCCCAGGTTTCTCTCAACATATCTAGGATATCTCGAGGTTCCCGCCCATAAAGTAACTTGCATGGGGAGCCTAGGGGAGTTTTTCTTATAGCAAAGAGAGCTCAAGGTATCATTTCATCCCACTTTCTGCCATTCTGTTCTACTGGGTTTCGTAACATAATTTTCAGGGTGTTTTTAAACCTTTCAGCAAGGCCATCTGTTTGTGGGTGATAGACTGAGGTTCTTAGAGTGGTGATGTATAACAGTTCTTTCACTTCTCGAATGAGTTTGCTCATAAATATAGAGCCCTGATCTGTGAAGATTTCTTTGGGAACACTACTTTTGAAAAGAATGGGAGTATGTGTTTCAAAATCTGTTGGCTCGTGTTAGCTCTAAGGGGAAAGGCCTCTGGATACCGGGTTGAATAATCAACTGTCGCCAGGATGTATTGTTCCCTAACTTTGATGTTTCCAAGTGGTCCACAATGTCCATGCCAATCCTAGAGAATGGAATTTCAATGATTAGAAGTGGCTGTAAGGGGACTGGTGGTGGTATATGTGTACTTCTCTTTTGACAGATTTTGCATGACTGAACAAAGATCTTAATGCCAGCATGAATTCCAGGCCAGTAAAATGTATTCAAGATTTGGGCTTGAGTTTCTGTCTGTCTGAGGTGACCTCCTGTCAGATGGTAATGGGCTATTTCCAGGAACAGCTGCTTATGACTTTAAGGGATGACTAACTGAATTGTTGTTATGCTCTCTGATGTACTGGCTCCCCTGTATGGTAAACCATGTTTTAAAAAGAAAAAAAGGTCATCCTCTCTCACGACTCTCTTGCTCAGGTAGAGCCGGCAAAAGGCTTCAGCCAACAATGGATCGTTCCTTTGGGCAAAGAGTAAGTTGGGAAGAGTTTCTGTTTGCTCTTCTTTGACTCTTCTGGGCTCGGGGTCTTGAGGGGTGTTAGGTTTTCTATCAGCCTCCGCAAGCCTCAGGTACCTCGATCTGTCAACTCCTTCCCAGCCTCTTCCTTTACTCTAGAGACCACTGCTCTCTTGATCACCCCTTGTACAATGTTATCCTGCTGGTGGATTTGGAAGGGATTCTTTCCATGATTGTGTAACATTTTAATTTCACCCATGAAGTCTGGATCTATAACCCCTGCTATCAATCCCGAACCTCCATGCAAGTCCTGATTTGGGAGCTAATCTGATGTAAGTGTTTGGGTGGATTCAGAATCGGATCAGTGGGTATTAGTCTTCTTTCACCTGGGGGAATGATTTCTTCTCTACTGCTACAAATATCAAACCCAATAGAGCCGTTCGTGGCTACCTACCAAAGGGTCTGAGGCTCTTGGACTTAGTTTCTCAAACCTGAGGGTTCCCCAACCTATATCGGTTGAGCCGCATCCCACCCCTGACACATTTGTGAAGGCATCATGAGTCAGACACAGACAGCAGGTTCATGTTTTCTCAACCAAGTTTCATTTAACTGAAATGGCAGGGTGGAGCAATGCCTACCTTGCCCTATGCTAAGGTAGGATTTCGCTACCTAAAGAAAACTAAGGATAGTCTGTGTCAGGAAGTCCAAAGTAAAACATCTCTCTGAGCCCAAAACCTATACTTGCCCTCACAACTAACTGCATAAAGTGTGTAGGGATGTTAGCATCAACAAGTAATAGTGTTCAAAGTAAAGTTCAGAGCTTCTTCAAGCTCTTTGGCTTGTAATCAGCCGCTCTTCCACAAGTTCAAAGTTGTTAATCAAATACAGGGGTTTCCTTCCCCAAGAGTTAAAATCTTCCAGCTTTCAACAAAAAGAGTGTTAGGAATCCCACGGCCTTGACCACGTAGTGTAGCCGTAGACTTGCTCAAAACAATACTCCCTTGGGGTCAGTACCAAACCAAAGGAAACACCAATAGGAGTATTGCTCAGAAGAAAGGATATGTTGTAGACTCGAACTTGGTAATACCGTCACCGGATGATTTGCAACTCTCAGTGGGATACCGCCACCAGATGATTTGTAACTCTCAAGGGATAGTCACCTAAAGACAAAGGTACAATTCAGATACCAGAACAGACCCCTTAACACCCTAAATCATGCCAGTAAAGACTACACTGTACAAGGATAGAAAATCACAATAGCGAAGCTTGGGAATTCATAGGAGAACAATCAAACTTAGAGGCAAAGCAGGGTTACCAAACTGGATGATGCAGTAAGAGCACTGGAGCAATTCTGGTCTTGGAAATAAAAATAAACAACACCCGACGAAACGAGGACGCAGAACTAAGGTGGCGAGTCTCTAGTCCGCTGGAACCACCGGACCCGACGGCACATGGACGCCTTTCCTGAGGTGGTAATGTCTCAAGTTCACAACAGACACCATCGGACCCGACGGCACGAGGACGCCTTGGGTAACGTGAATCCAAGACCAGAAATTGCCTGTAGAATGTTGCTATTCCACGTTCTTCCGTTGAGCTGCACAGTATCCCAGCAAATAGTCCCAAGTTGTTCTGTGGCAGTCAGAACGCGCTGATTCCTTTAATAGTTGAACCCGAAGGCACAACTGCAGGTTCCGTGATGGAATGATGGGACGTCGACACTGCTCGTCGTGATGTTATCGCCTGTGAGCAGTTGAGCGGAGTCCCAAATGCTAGAACGAGAGACAGGCGAAGTGCAGGCAAGGACTAGCAATAAGCAGACAAGGCTAGACAAGGGAAACAGAGAGAACAGTCCAGGGACGTAGCCAGAAGGTTGAGGTAACGGATAGCTAGGAAACCAAAACAAAGGGCAAGGCAGGAGCAATCCGTTAGGCAGGCAAGGGTCAAGAAACAGAATAACACGCAAGACAAGGTTGGCAAATAACGAAGCATAAACTTCAATCAGAAGCACCGAGCGGCTTAAGAGCCCAAGGTCACGTGACCTGCTGATACGATGTACGTAACCAGTACGTCGTCCAAAATGACCCAGTCTCCAGGGCAACCGCCAACGCTCTGCGAGAAGGGTCCTAGTCATCAGGAAAACCCGATGTGCAAAAGGCTTAGGGAGTCTTTGGAACGTAATGCCCCTCATCACTCTGGGATATTGTTTCTCCGTAGGATGCGCAACGCGAACACCAGGTAGATTAGGGGCTGGCTGATCGCATATTCTAACAAAGAGTTACAATATTCCAGCTTTCAAACAAATACTTGACTTTAATGTCACAACAAGGTCTGTGCACAACTCAAGCTTTATAGGTGTTTTCAGTGGCATTTCCATTCTAGGGCACCCGTGCAGTTGTCCATCCATTAAAGGTCACGCAACCGGTACCCTTTCTTGACTGCTCTTCCATTAATGCCGATCCACTGCTTCTCCTCAGCAGCAAGGTTTGCCTCAGTCACATGTGTCACACTCTCCTGACACTGTATTATGGCTTGTTTAACCACCTTGCACTTGTTACACCTTCGCATGTTTCCTTGGCTCTTGCCAATGCTTGTTTCCTTATGATATACAGTTCTTTACACTTTCTTGGCTGTGGCCAATGTTGGATTTCTTATCTCCTCCATACAACTCTTTGTGCCCTCTTAACTTTGTTAGCACTGGTTTCAGTTAATGCAGTTCAATATTTCAATGCAGTTCAAAACTTTCCTCTCAGCACAGTTCACAATCTCTTTACTCCTTTCAAGATGTCCAACTTGTTTTCATTTAATTCAGCATTCAAAATGCCCTGTTTTCATTTAGTTCAGTATTCAAAATACGTTTCACGTGTTTTAACGTTCTTTCATTTAGTTTGGTATTTAAAATGCCTTGCTTTGCTTTATTTATATCACCGATTGCCAGCCCAGTATCCCCCCTTTCTGGTTGCACTCACTGGTCGGTCTTACGGATCCTTGTGAGGACTTTCGCAGCCATGTGTTCCAGATTCTCTGTGTGATCCCTTGCCTCTTCTCCAGCGGACCGCTTGTGGCTCGTGCATACCCAGCAGTGCTTCTTCTGTGAAGCAGGATACATTTGACCGCTTCCCTCGGTCCTGTCGGCCCCCTTCTCATGGCCTGCCACCAGCTCTGCATGCCTTTGCTTCCTGTGTGGAATAAAAAAAAAAATACAATATTACGGCTGTTACACCAAGCAAAGGAAAATACACTGACACGGGTTTGGAAAGATTCCCAGAATCTTTATTACAAAACTGAACAGTATTCAACAAAGTACACAAATAGCTATTTGGCCGTCAATACATCACAGAGACCACCAGCAGGGTTCAATGTGAACAGTGAACAGAATTTCCTAGCTGGACATCGACGCATTTATACAATTTGTAAAATGATGTCCAGCCTCTTACAGGTTAATTATACACTGGGCTAGGGTCGTGCCAGGTTCACTTTCCTAATTTACATATCTTGTGCATGCGGTTTACTTTTGAATATATTTACTAACACACTCCATTATTCTTTAATTTAACATTTACACTCTTTACATACTGTTTTAATACAGGCCAAACAAATGTTTCACATATTATATTCGGATAGCATTACTGTTCTTGTATACTTGTAGTTTAACATTGCTAATTCAAGTAATCCCCTGCTCCCGAGGTCAACAAAGGACAAGGTCTACATGACCCTAACATGTAGCCTGAAGGCAGGTTGGACATTAACTCTCCTACACAGGTTGGAGAGGTTAAGGCAAGAACAAGGGCACACGAGACGGCCATTTTAGATTACAGGGTGACTTTGTACAAAAACCCCAAAATGGCGGTTCTAACCTAAAATGGAGGCTTGATTCAAGATGGCGGCTTACATCAATTTCTAAGGTCAAGACCTTGCCGTAGAGAGTTATTCGCGTACAATTTTAAGCAACTTGGCGTAGGCCAATATACATACAAATCGTTATAATAGGAGGCATAATTTAATATCCAGTTCGACAAACCCTCCTTTTGGCCTATGCCAAGTGCTAACACTACTTCTGATCTGCTTGCAAGTAACTCCATACGCCATCGTCCATACACCCCGAATCATTGTTGGACATATCTATTGCCATTAGATCTGACACCAGAGTTTCTGTCAACACATACTCTTTGGAAACCTTCTTTGGGGCGTATATTTTATGCCCTAATACACTTTTTGCTTGCGCGCAACATCCCCCTAACACTGAGCATATACCAGGGAGAGACTGTATACAACAACAAAGAAACAGAAAACTTCCCAAGATAATCAGCAGGGCCGAAAACAACTTCCATCCCCATGACCGTAGGAGGTCCCAAAACCATGTACCAAGTTCCCAGTTTCCCTCAGGAACATGTACTTCTGAACTAGGAACATGTAGATTTTGGATAGCCCTAAAGATCGTCGGAGAGGAGTCTGGTACGTAAACGCAGCAAGGGGACCCCACTAATTTACATACTCCTCCTCGCTCTGCCAGGATGACATCTAATGCCATCCGGTTCTGAAGAGCCACTAATCTTATCGCTCTCTGCTCTAACGTCATATTATAGAGTATGTCAGTGGTCCGTTTGATGGTTCTCTCCAATACTCTCGCTAGTCCCCTGATATCTTCTGAATTCGTAATTTGCCCAAAAAATGGCACAAAGGATTTCATAATATCTCCTAGAGTTTGCGCTGGAGTATCCCCTTTTACACCTCGTCGTGGACGAGTCTTCGAAATTTCTACAGTACTGGCAATAAATACCCCAGGTAATAGAATCCCTAAATAACAGGTTCCTTGCCAATCCCTGGGCAACCATGGAAATGCCACATTACCGCAAACAAAATAGACAGGTTCGCCTACGTACAGAGGTCTGTTTTCACTAGTCAAATTCGCAACGTTGGTGCACTTTCTGAAATTACCCATTGACCGTGTTCCATTCCTCTGTATGCAGAAGGATACTGAATCGGGGCTATGATTAACAGAATAAGATGGAGGCGTGGCATCCTTATTGCCTATAGGAGCCATTTTGAAAGAGATTAAAGACTGAAAGGGACGAGACAGTCTATCAGAGGGCCTAACAGAAGTAACGTTTGGCTTACTTCTATTTGCAAAAAGCGAGCATCCCAGGGGCATCAAAACATTCTTTTCAAAACTATTTAAATTTGTACCATCAAAGTTCCCTGAGATGCTGTCATTCGATCAACCAAAAAATAGTGCTCTAAGAGAAGCGTAACAGGCAGTTGTCAAAGGTAAGGGATAAATATACCAACCTAGCCCCTTATCCCCATGTAGGTGTAGATGTGTACAGATCCAGCAATTAGTCTTATTAAAAATTGCATGAGTGGCATTCATTATTAACAAAAGGGTATTATTCTGATAGTTCCGTCTATGCAAAGAATCCCTGGGCGACAAAGTATGCAATTGCACACAAGGAGGGGGAATAACAGATACATTTTCAGTAGGTAAAAAGTCCTCTAACGGATTTGCTTCCTCCAGATACCATAACCCAAACCCAACAGTTACCAAAAATCCAGTAATTATCACAAAAAGGCAACAATATACTTTGGGGGTCCCCTTACATGCTTGATCATTGTCTCTGCTAGTCAAATGTTTATCTAAAAGTTTGGTACGAGCGGTAGCGGGTGCAGGCATTGTCGTCTTCAACCGAAAAAAACACCATTTGTTCGTTTGCTGGCGACTCCAGTCGCGCGTCTTCTTAATGTCTTTCCCTCAACCCTTAGCCAACAGAATCTTCCCGCACAGTCGGGCCAAAAGGCAAGCCCTCAAATGATTTTCTCAATCGCACAGTCAGACCATGCTGCACGTTTACTTCCTTGGGCGCAAACTATATTTTGAAGTTTCTGGTGAGAACAAAGTGTCGTCACTTCCTCCCGGAAGTGGTGAATGGACGGACATGGGATCAGAAAAGGATTGATCCGGAAGTTCCACTGTTGGGGAGTGCGGAGACAAGATGGCCGTTTTGTCCGGCCTTGCGGATTCTGAAGCGGTCTCCGATTCTCCCTTGTTGGTTGTTGCTGTTTCAGGCACGCTAGTTACAGCAGTGGGAAGGGATTCTGTGTCTTCTGTATCGTATGGCACGGGCTTTGGGATCCGTTTGGTGTGCGTCGCATGGATCCAGTGTTTACGACCCGCTACCCGCACGGCAGTCTGGGTGACTAGCAGGACTTAGTAGGGACCCCTCCACCGAGGTGCAAGGCAAGACGACCTCTCAAAAACCTTCGTGAGGATCCAGTCCCCCGGTCGTAGACTGTGACCAGGACCCTCGTAGCGCACAGGTAATGCCTCTCGCACCTGGTGATAAATTGAAAACAGATTTTTAGTCAACTGGTTACAGTAATCTGAAAGAAGCACATTTTCTATATCCCGTAATGAGCGACTTTTTGGCATACCCCAAATATTAGCAGGTCTCCCCATTACCACCTCAAAGGGAGAGAGCCCAGTCTTAGTTTGAGGGGTTGTTCTCATCGACAGTAACACGATCGGTAAGGCGTCCGGCCATTTTAGCTTGGTGCCAGCACACGTCTTAGCGAGTTTGTTCTTTATAATGCTGTTGTCCCTTTCCACTAATCCGGCACTTTGGGCATGTCTAGCTGAATGGAACCGCTTGTCAATCTGTAATCCTTTGCAAATTTGTAGGATTACAGTGGCAATAAAGTGTGGCCCATTATCGGACCAGATGACTCTTGGCAGCCCGAACTTAGGAAAAAACTCTTTCAACAGAGTTTTTGCCGTGGTTATGGCCGTTGCATCTCTAACCGGGAAGGCCTCAACCCACTTACTAAAGGCACAAATAACAACCAATACATATTTAAGATTGTTACACCGTTTCATTTCAATAAAATCAAAGTGAATAACCTCAAACGGGACAGAAGGTTGACCGAAACTTCCTCTAGGAGTCGAGGTACCTTTCCCTACATTGTGCTGCAAGCAAACCATGCAGTTCTGGACAAAACGCTCCACAGTTTTGAAAATCTTATCGTTGGCCCATACACTGTGTAGCATTTTTGTCAATTTTCACGCATAAACATGTGTCGGACCATGAGCCATAATAACCATCATTGTAATGTAGGCGTCAGGGAGTAACCATTTCCCTTCAATGTTGTCTACCCAACACCCATCGTCATCCAATCTCCCTGCACCCTCGATCCATCTCTTAGTTTCCTCTATGGTAGCATCTGCTTGAATATCTTTTACAGCATCGATACTTTCACCCAAAGTGCAAACATTTACAATTTCTTTTACAGCATACATTTCTGAACTGAAATCAGTGGCAGTCTGTTTAGCTATCTGATCGGCGAAAGCATTCCCTTTTCCTACATCATCTGTAACCTTTTGATGTGCTGAACATTTTATTATGGCTAACTGAACAGGGAGTGCAAGTGCTGAAAGTAATCACACTATTAAAGTGCCATGCTGGATTTTCGTTCTGTGCGAGGTCAAGAAACCTCGTTCTTTCCAAAGTCTACCGAAATTGTGGGCCCCCCCAAAGGCATACTGACTATCAGTATATATATTCACTATAAGCCCTTCAGAAAGTTCACAAGCTCGAGTTAACGCTATAATTTCAGCGGCCTGCGCAGAGTTATGCATAATTCTTTTAGTTTCCACAACCGTGCTTAAAGTAGTAACAGCATAAGCAGCCGTGGATGTACCGTCTGGAAGTTTAAAACAAGAGCCATCACAAAATAGCTCTCCTTGTGGGCTATTCAAAGGCGTGTCTTTCAGATCGATTCTGCCTTTATTCTCTTGTTCTGTCATATAAAGGCAATCGTGTGACGTATCGTCACCATCAACAGTATCTTGCGAGACAGGTAAAAGTTCAGCCGGATTTTTAATACACAACACCTCTGAATTTGAATGTGGGGGGCAAACAAGATTAGTTCATATCTTGTCAATCGTGCAGAAGTGAGGTGTTGCGTTTGAGTTCTATTCAATAGAATATCTACAGAGTGAGGTACCATTAGGGTTAACGCATGACCCAGGACCATTCCCTCACTCTGTTTTACAGACGCAGCAGCAGCACCAACAGCGCGCAAACATCTTGGCAAAGCGCATGCTACAGGATCAAGGGCGGAGGAATAGTAGCCGCACGGCCTATTCTTCCCTCCATGTTCCTGCGTTAACACAGCCAAAGCACATCCATCATGTTCATGCACAAACAATACAAAGGCCTTGCCATAATTCGGAGTTCCTAAAACCGGCGCTGACACAGCGCGGATTTGAGCAAATAAAATGCTGTCTGGTGTTCCAAAGTCCATGGCAATGGCAAAGAAATGCCCTTCTTTGTCAAAGCCAGCATTGGTTTAATCATTAACGAAAAGTTAGGGATCCACAATCTACAATAAGAAGCCATACCTATCAAGGCTCTAACTTCCTTTTGCGTATTTGGGACAGACATGCCAGAAATGGTCTTTATTCGTTCAGGTGTCAACCGTCTTCCCTCCTTTGACAGGAGATAGCCTAAATAGGCGACCACCTGACAACAATATTGGAATTTTTTAAGTGAAGCTTTGTGGCCATGTTTTGCTAGATGGCAAAGCAACAACACGGTGCCTTCTTTACAGGCGCTCTCAGAATCAGTAGCCAAGAGGAGGTCATCTACATACTGCAGTAAAGTGCAAGTAGTAGGCAACTCGAGAGTATCAAGCTGCTCTTTCAATGCCCTACTATAAATACTTGGACTCTCAGTTTACCCTTGTGGTGCACGAGTGAATGTAAACGAGCATCCACCTAGGGTAAACGCAAACAAATACCTGCTATCCTTGTGTATGGGAATACTGAAAAACGCGTTTTTAAGATCAACAACGCTAAAATGAGTGGCAGAAGCTGGAATCATGGTTAGTATTGTTGCAACATCAGGAACAATAGGAAATTGAGGAGCCACAATTTTGTTAATAGCGCGTAAATCAATTATAAAATGAAAGGGAATCACATTATCACCTTTTTTGTATAGTGGCAAAATGGGGCTGTTATATATGCTACCCGTAATCTCCTCAATTACTCCACGATGTACAAAATCAGAAACTATACATTTCAAAGCCTGTTCGCCTTCAACTGAGATCTTATATTGCGGGATGTGAGGCAATTTTACTCCATGTTTCAAAATAATTTTAACAGGTTCAATTTGAAGAATGCCCACATCATTATCATCAATTGCCCATAAGCATTCTGGAACATTACTAAATTCTGGCGGTAAAGGTCGAGTCAAAAACTGAGAGGCGAGTGATTGCTCAGGTGAAATTGTTAGCCGAATTCCGTCCGGAGAACAATGTATTACTGCATGCAATGCCTTCAACAAATTTAGCCCCAGCAAGTTCTCCCCACAGTTTGTGGTAAGTAAAAATGGACACTGTTCCGTGAAGGGACCTAGTGTTATCGGTACCGGCAAAGAGACCGGACAAACTACAGGTGTGCCTGAAAACCCACGGAAACGTTGGACTGCCCTGACAGGGGAATATTTGGAACCCGTGAATGATCAATGGAACATTTCTGTGCTCCCGTATCTACTAAAAATAGATGCTTCCTATTTCCCACCGCCACCTCAACGTAGGGGCCTTTCTGATGAACGGGAATAGGCGTAGGTTCCAAATCCCGCTTCGGGCAATCCTAGCGAAACGGAATATTATCAAAAGGAAGCTCTTCAGAGAGGTACGCGGCAGAAGGGTGATCAAAAATGTTTCTATTATCCACATTCGAAACTTGCTTATCTTGTGAAGGAGGTTGCTGTGATTCTGGTGTAAACTGACCTCTGCCAGGGCCCCCTGCACCTGGGCGACCTCTGGATCGTCTACCCATGTTCCCAAATGACCTTTGCTGCAAGGTCGGACATTGTGCGCGCCAGTGGCCTTCCTGCCGGCAATAGGCACACTGTTTAATGGTTACCGGAGCCAAGGGCGCACTTCCCTGTGCAATGTACTGACCTCTAAATTGATTACCCCCTCTAGGGGTTCTAACAATCTGCTGTAATAAAACTTTAGTTTTCAGGTCACCCTTTTTTTTCTCAAGTTTTTCTTTTTCAGTATTTACACGATTTTCATAGTACTGCGCCATATGCAGTACTTCTGATTGAGACTTTGCCTGCCAAGCACTTTCAGAAGACATAATCTGTAACTGGATGTCAGGCAGCAATCCACGTACAAATTTGTTGACAAACAACCTTTTCCCTGACTCTGTGCCTAAGTCTTGTCCACTGAAATCTGAGAATACCTGCTCGAACCGATTGAAGATATCGGTAGCACCCTCAGACTTTCCTTGGACACAGGCCGTAAACTTGTCCCAAATGATTCTTTTTTCTGGAACCATAGTTTTCAATTTTACAATAATTCTATCAGGCAAGGTTAATACCACTTGAGGTGGTCGTTCGCCAGCTGGTTTTTCTCTGTCTAGGCTAACCATGTTATCCCATGTATCGCCCAACCCAGGTATATCGTCTATAGTCCTAATCTGTTTCCACAAATCAACTGGCAGGAGTACAGGAAATAATAGGTCAATATCCCTTAAAGTGAATACCGACGACTGTAAGACCGACTCTATTTCTTTATAGAATCCGGTCGGATTCTTTCTTATATCGGGAATAGATTGCTTTATGGTGTTCACTTCCTGTCTTGAAAACGGGACGTGAACAAACTGTGAAACGTAATGTTCAGGAATTTCTCTGGCGACTATTCCTCGTCCAGCATCGGCCGCAATCTCAACTTGCGGGACAAATGTCGGAGGGACCTCTCTCATAGGCAACTGAGAAGTAGGCAGCTCCGAACGCTTACTAAGCAACAGAGCCAAATCAAGCGCTAAGGCAGTGGAAGAAGTATCAATCGAAAAAGGCTCTCTTATAAACACTCAACAATTCTGCGGGACAACAAATCTTTATTCTTACACACTCATTCTGCAGGTGCTCTACCATCACCTGTATCACTTTCTTTTGCATTTCTAACGTATACTGACTATATGTGTCATATACTTAATCTGGAGTTATCGACATATCCGAAATCCATCTTATCGCATCCTTTATACAAATTCGCGCTTCCTCTCCTTTTAATTCTCGACGAGGAGAAAACCGTTTCTGTAAGTACATAATACCTAAACTACCACCATCTACTTCCTCATTCTGTAACTCTTCCAACTCCTTCCTATACTCAAAAATCCTCTCAACATGCTCATATACCTTCTTCGCAGTATCTCTGGACAACGCTAAGGCGTTCAAATCCCGTAACCCTTGTGGGAAATCTACATCATTTAGTCTATTCCACATTATACTCAAATGAGTCCCTAATCCTTCGATAAAAACATTTTTCTCAGGAATATCTTTAAATTTTTCGAGTGTGGAAAAAACATCAGCTTGTTGACTCTTCTCCATACAATGTTTAGCCCAAGCAGTCAATTCACTCTTTTTGTCTGGGGACACAGTATTACGAGTCACAACCCTTGGTCTCTCTCCCTGGTCTACTACAAGCGATGCAGAATCACTTGGAAGAGGAAGAGTAGGCACATTCTGAATAACAACAGGTGAAGGCAACGGGGCAGGCAAAGGGGCGACGGCTGGAAGAACAGGAAGAACAGCACGGAGGACTGGAGGAACTATAGGAGGGTGAACTACACCAGGAAGGGGCAAAGCGCTAGGAGGAGGGACATACTGAGGTGGCGCGGAGGCATCGGGCCTTCATTCATGCAAAAGTTTATTAATCATTTCATCTGACGTATGAAAATCTTTTGAAGGGTAGATTTTCTGAATGCCTAATTGAAACGCCCTGTCCGTGTTCCTAACTGACTCCAATTGTTTATTTTGATCATATAACCATGCCTTTTCGACACTTGTCATATGTCTACGCATGTGTTTCTCTCTACTCTTTTGTTGCTGCAAAGCTTCTGTTTTCCAACTGTGCAACGCGTCAAATGCTGCAGGTCTAGCCTTTTTCTTTACTAATACAGACTCTAAATATTCTATACGAGGGATTTCAAAACTACCATTGGTTGGCCACCGAAGATTAGAATTCTGTCTGGTTTGTCTGTGCCAAATGTCATTAAATGCTATACTACCGAAGCCTTTCTTACAGTACATAGTACATGCCGGCGACCCCTCCTGTGGTGCGGGACGGCTATCTTCCAAAGATTGTCTGTCGCTGCGGAATAATGTCCTAAATCAGGCAGACAATTTCCCAGGCATATCAAAGTTCTGGTGTTACCTGGTTAAATAATTGTGCTCGCGAGTACAATGCTCCAAATTCAAATTGTCAGGGTTAGATTAAGAATCGTGGCATGATTCACCTGACCAAAGGACTGGGAGGCCCGATCGGGTTACTAAGGACAATGCTAAGGACCCACGTGTCTGGTGATTTTCGGCAAATTTACCCACCTCAAATATATGGACCCTCGTCAAGACGTTGTCTCGGGCTACAGCTCACCGTCCAGGGATCGGATCGTGCAGTTTCGTCGAGGAATTTGCTTCTCGTCTAGAGTGGCCGTTTCTGTTGGCACCGTCCGAACCCGGTCCGATGGCCGAACCAACCTTCAACGAGACGAAGTCAATCTTGAGGGTCCCTATTCGGGCACCATCTGTGGAATAAAAAAAAAATACAATATTACGGCTGTTACACCAAACAAAGGAAAATACACCGACACAGGTTTGTAAAGATTCCCAGAATCTTTATTACAAAACTGAACAGTATTCAACAAAGTACACAAATAGCTATTTGGCCGTCAATACATCACAGAGACCACCAGCAGGGTTCAATGTGAGCAGTGAACAGAATTTCCTAGCTGGACATCGACGCATTTATACAATTTGTAAAATGATGTCGAGCCTCTTACAGGTTGATTATACACTGGGCTAGGGTCGCGCCAGGTTCACTTTCCTTAATTTACATATCTCGTGCAGGCGGTTTACTTTTGAATATATTTACTAACACACTCCATTATTCTTTAATTTAACATTTACACTCTTTACATACTGTTTTAATACAGACCAAACAAATGTTTCACATATTATATTCGGATAGCATTACTGTTCTTGTATACTTGTAGTTTAACATTGCTAATTCAAGTAATCCCCTGCTCCCGAGGTCAACAAAGGACAAGGTCTACATGACCCTAACATGTAGCCTGAAGGCAGGTTGGACATTAACTCTCCTACAGAGGTTGGAGAGGTTAAGGCAAGAAAAAGGGCACACGAGACGGCCATTTTAGATTACAGGGTGACTTTGTACAAAAACCCCAAAATGGTGGTTCTAACCTAAAATGGAGGCTTGATTCAAGATGGCGGCTTACATCAATTTCTTAGGTCAAGACCTTGCCGTAGAGAGTTATTCGCGTACAATTTTAAGCAACTTGGCGTAGGCCAATATACATACAAATCGTTATAATAGGAGGCATAATTTAATATCCAGTTCGACACCTGCTGCATACACTCTGCACTGATTCATGGGCGTCGAGCACTCCTCCTGCCACGCCTCCACACCCTTTCTACACAAACACTGGGCAGAGGAAAAGGACAACTGAGAGTAAAGAGGCTAACACTTACATATCTCATTCGACATGTCCCGTTAATAAGGTCAGGCAAAGTCAGGCACTTGACCTTAATCACATACATCTGATACCCATTAGCTCCCCCCAGACAGATAAAAGGCGGAACATAGAGACACACTCTGAGCAAGGTGAGACATGAGAAGGCGCAGATCTTCCGGGGTGAAGGCAAACCCAGTGGAGCAGGACCAACTGATCGAGGGACCAGAGCGAAGGGTAGGGAAACCCTGAAGAATCCTGCAGAAGGTCGTTGTCTCCAAGAAACTGTGAGGGATACATGGAAAAAGCCAAATCCCAGACAAGAAGAAACCTACATTCTGTTTCAAGGACTCCAGCGACCCTTCTGGGTGAACAACAGAGTTGAGGGGGAGGCCGAAGCCAAGCCTGTGGTATCAACCTTGACTTGTGAATCAAAGCCGCAGAGACAAGCGAGGAATGCACACAACCGGTGAGTTAGCAAAAGACATTAAAGGCCGGTTTGTGTCAAGGAAAGGTTGACGCCACAAGAGTGTACCTCACAATTGAAGGTTACGTGCATGCTGATGAGACACGAAAGAAAGCAAACCAGTAGTGAACTTTTAAGTTAACAATAACTGTGAAGACAGTGATACAGAGTAGCGGAGTGGTCCAGCGAAAGGAAATAGCCCACTTGAGAGTCTCTGTGAAATGTTTGTCTTTTTATAAAGCTGCAAAGTAAAAGAACTATGAAATGTGGAATGGTCAAGATTAACCCAGACAAAAGGGGAAGTTAAAAGGTGATTGCTTTAAGAGGAAGATTTCTTTGAACTCTTCTGATTGTGCATTGAACTACCAAGACCAAGAGACACTGGGCTAAATAACATACAGGGGAACTGAAGTGAAAGTCGAAGTGGTCCTGTAGAGGTCTATGGTAAAAACCTAACACATTCGAAAGTCTTCGACATCAGTGAAAGATTTTGTTGAAAGGTCCGAGCCCGATCGAGGGAGACCGGAAATATGAAATAAGTTATTGGAAGGGAACCCTAACAAATGTGAATAAAGCTTGGGGAGTTGAACCCCTGCAAGTGCTGTGATTAGGAGGTCCGAGCCCAGCTGAGGGAGATCTATGTTGAATCAGGTACTTTTTGTTCAAAGGTCCGAGCCCGACAGAGGGAGACCTATGTGTACTTTTGTTGAACTGTGAAAGAACTTTTAGAAAACTGGAATAAGTGACTTTAACGTGGAAGGCCAAGCGGGCCCTCGACCCACGTTTTGAACTTCCTTTTTTTTATAACCTGAGCCAGAGTGTGTCATCCTGTGTACGGTGGGCACCATACTCTGTGTTGTCCAACATGCGGAGGAGAGCTGACTCAGCCACCTTGATCCTTTATGTTATAACCCTGAATTTCCTTTGCATACTGTGAGAAACCTTAGGGCCAGTACGGAAGGATCACCGGAGCGGGGGTCCTTGGGGACAGCTGGAGGAATGCCCTCGAGAGAGACACAGTATTCCCCCCTTTCTTACAAACCGCTACCCGACACTTCCTCCACCTATTATAGGTTGTTATGAATCCTGTCCCGTTGCCCCTCCCACAATTCTAACAGGTACTAACATTAAAGGGAGGCGTAGGAGAAGAAATATATCCCTATCCGACATCCTCACATTCACTATGGGACATTATCTAAAACCCATTCACCTACAACCACACATCTGCCCCTTTACCCTGTCAAACACTCACAGAACTTTCCCTCCATCATTAGGAAAAACTACAACTCCCATACTTCCTCCCCATTGCCTTCTTTCAAAACCCCTGGGATGAAGAAGAAGAGGAATACAGCTGTGAAGATTGTCTATAGGAAGCAATGTACTATGGATTCCTATGGGCAGCCTCCATTGTGTCCCTTTAATGAGGACATGCAGAGTCAGGCCTCCCTTTTTAACCACCCACACCTGACTCCAATTAACATCCCTGTCAGTATAAAAGGTGAAGCACTGACACCCACTTTGAGCAAGCTGGGGATGCAGTGTGGACCAGAGGAGCTGAAGAGCAGAGGAGAGTGCTGAAAGAACCCTGGAGAGTCTGGAAGGGAGCTGAAGGCCAATATGCTGATCCTGTGTTGTTGAAGGGCTGCAGAAGGCCTGGGGAGTTGTCTTCCAAGAGCCAGAAGGGGCAGATCATATCCTGCTGACTCTGCCCACAGAAGTACTCGTTTCCCAGGTACCTGCGGGGCAGTGTAACGCTCACCTGGTATCCACGGGGACGTCACTCAGCCTGTTCTGACCTCTTACGACCTAGATCCCTTCCCTGGAGGCTATTTGACTGGAGACCGGGCCTGAAACACAGGATTGGAAGAGTTTAACTCCCTATTGTCTCTGTGTGCTTGAACCCCTTCTTCCCTGGGGTCCAACCCTTCCCTTTGATCCACAGCTCACCTTGTTTTCTTGGATAGTGTGCTCTCCATCCTGCCTTCACCGCAGGGGCGCGTTGATTGATGCGGGCTTGTTGCTGCCTAGTTACTTCACTGGCAAGAGTCCGACAGGTAAGTATAATGAGTCTTTTGGACAGTTCTCTAACTTCGTTCCTTTCCTTCCTTAGATGATGGCCGGCATCTGGGGATGGCGGCGTGCTGCTGAGATGAGTAGCGCTGAAGGTGAGAGCGCGATGCGCGATGCACCCCTTTCGTATTTGCATTGAACTGAGTTCTTTTTCTGTGTCTTTTAGGTGCCGCGACGTTTTCAGCGTGGATGCCGGTTATGAAGAACAAATGCGGTGGGTAAGCGCGGTATGCAGCGCCTCTAGATGTTTCCATGCTAACCTGGAGTGGCTTTTCCCGCTTGCAGATGGATGAGCAGTTCCAGAGACAGAGTTCCCCCAGAGCTGCTGGGATTCAGGTAAGCGTTTGAAGCTCGTACAGTATTTAAAAATAAGCGAAGATTTGCAGAATGCTTACTAATGCATTTTTTCTGTTCTTTTCCCTTTTCCTTAGGAAGTGGTGTGCCGGGATGGGAATGACTCCACCGAAGATGCCCGCAGAACAGAAGGAGCGATGACTGATGGGCAGAAGCACCACAAGGTAAGGCTGTTCCTAACGGTGTTCTTGTTCTTGCAGGAGCTGAGCGCAGAAGAAAGATGCAGGCCTACTGGAGACCGATCCGAACACAGTGAGTGTCACGTTGCAGGTGCAGAAAACGCAAAGCATGTTTCTCAGCCTGTGTGTAGCTTAAATAGTCTCTGGGTATCCCAGGTGCCACTGGGCTGAACCACACCCAAAAGACTAGACCGCACATGCAGTTCTGGGAACCGAATATTTGTGGGGGCATCCATCTTGTCCCCATCAATGCACTACAAGTCCTATCCCCAATGTTATCCTATGGGAGTGAGTGAGTCTGGTGCCACAAGCGCCAAGTCTGACTCCAAGTGGATCTTTGGAGGGATGGAGAGGCCCTTGAGGGCCATGTTGGTGATCGTGGCCTGGCTCCAGCCTGACATCTTGGACGGCTGGGGACATGAGGCAGGAATCATGACAGGCAGGTGGGAAGACCCCGACCTCGACCAGAGAGCTCCAGAGAAGTTGTTCGCCAGAGCCACGCTAACCGGGTGAGTCTCATGGCAAGAGAGAGGAAATCCCAGTGGGCGTGTGTGTGGCTGGAGCGCAAACCTGAGCATTGAATTTGAGAAAGAAAGCAGGAAATAAAAAGGCCCATGAAGGGCATTATGGGACTTTTTTAAATGAAGTGAAATTGAACTGTAAAATAAAGTAACAGAGTGGTCTGGCGGAAAACAAAAGTACGCCCATTCAAAAGACTCTGTGCACCGTGAAAGGGGTCCGAGCCCGAATTAGGGAGACCCAGAAACTGTGTTTGAAAGGGGTCCGAGCCCGAACGAGGGAGACCCAGAAATTATGCTTGAAAGGCGTCGTAGCCCGAAAGAGGGAGACCCAGAAATTATGTTTAAAGAGAGACATTCTTTTGTTAAAGCCAAGGCTGAAGAGAGCCTGAGAAGAATGTACAAACTATTGAATCTTGTCAAATATTTCAACTGTGTCAAATCCTATGAGAACCATAAGGCATAGCAAATGCTAAAGAATAAAGCTAGGGGAAGGGAACCCCGAAAAAGTAAAGTAAAATGGTTTGAGCCCGAAAGAGGGAAACCAAGGAAAGAAATTGAAAGTGAGAGGCTGGGGTCCAGTTGAAGGGGCCTATAGAGACTTAAAATACGTTTTCCTTTGGACCTTTTGTGTTTGTGCTGAAAAGCTTGGAAATTTTGTGTTGGTGGTGCAAAATACAGGGGATTGATCTGGACTTGGGGGAAAGGGAGACCTGAGAGGTCAAAACACCGAACTTTGAGACGGAGTAAGTGAATGCCAGGCAGGCTGTGAAAGGCTGAGCCAGCTACCGAGGTGTACTCGCATAGCAGAGTGTGCCCATATGTCAAGTGCTCCACCCCCCCACGTGTTATCCATCGTGGGCAAGAATCTTTTGATGCCATTCGGTTATCCTTTTGTTTCCCACTGATCTTCTGTTTGCATTACATTTCCCTTTTTCACTTGTATGGTATTAATTTGAGGGCAGGCAGTAGGTTTTCTAGTTTAATTGTTATTCCTTTTGACTAACGATAGACTAGGACTGCTTTCTTTTTATTTAGATCGTAGAGTGTGCTCCCATCTTTAGTGTTGGGGCAAAACACGAGTTCTTCCAACCCCCTTTTGATGTAAATACAACTGGTGATTTGTTAGTTTTGTGTCTTCGTCCTCCTTGTGATACCATGTCTGCCTCATAATATACATTCCCCTTTACACACTTTTTGTATAAGAGATAGGGCAGGCATTAGGTTTTGTTAGTATAGGCCCTTTTTGACATGGACTGACTTGGAACTATGTTTTCTTTATTATTTGATGGTAGAGACTACTCCCATCATAGCTATAGGGCAAAGTATGAGTTTTCCCAAACCCCAAGAATGTAATAAAGGTTTTGAAACTTGTAACTCTTGTGTCAGTGTCATACTTGTGATACCGTGCCTCCCTTACATGATCTATTTATCCTCTTCTCTTCGTCCCAGTACCATGTTGATGCAATTTGAGGAATATTTTAGGAGAGTCACAGGGAAAGGGCTGACAAAAGCCTATGAAGGCTTGAGGGATGGAGGGTTTGTGGTGAAAGGGGAATGGGGGCTACCATGTCTCACCTAAGGACCGCCTCTCTCCACTCCGCAAGCCTCCTCATCCCAGGTGATCCTCCCTCGCATATCCACCCCCATGTTCGGGATCCAAAAGCGATGGCCTTTCCCTGGCCACCTGAAATGAGAATACCGTAGGCAAAGAACTGTGGATGCCTTTGGGTTCTTCACACTTCCTCATTAACACGTCTTCCCTCCTCCTTGACAGCTCGGTTTTCTACTTCACCAGGGATCCGGCTCTCGAAATCCAGCATCAGGTCCAGAGGGAATCTCATGAACAGCACCTCTGCTGGGGCCACTCCTGTGGAGCAATGAGGCATGGTCCAGTACTCTAACAAAAACTGGTCCAATGCCCTCTTGAGGCACGTACCATGTCCCTGTGCAATACTAAGTACTTTGTTTAGTGTCCTCATAAATCTTTCTCCTTCTCCATTAGCTCTGGACCAAACAGGGGATATCTTTCTGTGATGAACACCACACTTCTGCAAGAAGGACGCAAAACCTTCTCCCTGAAAAGGGGGACCATTGTCCGAACATAATTCCTCTGGCATGCTGTGAGTCACTAAAACCTTCTCCATCACAGGAATGACGTTGGAGAGGGCCGTGGAGGGCACAAACTCAACTTCAGGATATCTGGACCCCTGGTCGATCATCACCAAAAAATGGGTGTCCCTGCTGGTGGAACCAAAATCGACATGTATCACTGCCCATGGCTTGGAGCTTCGTGTCATTGAATTAATCCTGGGCTACTTCTGCAGCGGAGCTGCGCCTGACACCACACCCAAGTTTTAATGAACTCATCTACCTGCTCTTCCAAACCTGGAAACCACACCTTCATCCTCAGGTGAGCTTTCATTTTGGTGGTCCCCTGATGGCCATGGTGTGCTAATGCAATGAGCCTTGGAATGAGTTTGGATGGTACGACCATCCATGATCCTTTCAGCAATAAACCTTCCTCAGTGAGCTTTAGTCCATTCTTGATGCACCACAACTGCTCAAGTGCCATCGGGGCCCTATCTGTGCACTTGTCTAAACTCGTCAGCACACATTTAAATTCACATCTGGTGAATGCAGTTCGCATAATTTGAAAACACTTGTCTTCAGACGCGACTTTCAACTCTTCAATTGACATAGAATTCGGAATGGTGCTCTCTGATATCAGCCTAATAAAACTCTTCCGTCTTGTACTCTTCGTCTCTCGATCTGGAGTCTCGAGGAGCAGGGTGCCTAGACAAATAGTCTGCTGAGGTGTTGCTTCCTTGGCGATATACCAAGCTGACATATTCTTGAAGGGCTAGCATCCATTTTTTGTATTCACAACGACCCAGCCAATATCAGAATGAGAGGCTTATGGTCAGTGATCAGTCACCGGTTTTCCATATATAAAATGGAAGTGCTTGCACCCCCACAACACTGCTAGTGCTTCGCGATCAATTTGTGATTAGCGTTGCTCTGTTGCTGACAAAGCCCTGCTTGCATAGGGCACAGGCTTTACCTCTCCTCTCTTGTTACACTGTTTTAACACTTCTACTAGCACAAACGGGCTGGCGTCAGTTATCAACTCCGACTTTTGTTCTGGGTCACAAAATGCCATTGTGCTGTCTCCATGAACACCCCTTTTATGTCATCAAATGCTGCCTGTTTCAACGGAGTCCATTGCCAGGCATTCTCCTACTTTGACAACTAGGCAAGTTCCTTAATGAACCTCCCACAATAAGTCACCAAGCCCAGAAACCTTTGCACCTCGGACACATTCTCTGGAGGCTTGGCATTCTAAATATTCTGTACTTTGGCATGATCTGCTGAAATGCTGCCTTCCTTAAACACAAACCCGAAGAACTCCAGTTTTCGTTGGAGGAACTCGCACCTTTCTTTGTTTAGGATTAGGCCCAGAGAACATATCCTCTCCAGCACCTTCTCCAATCGCTCCAGGTGTTCTACTTCTGATCGGGCAAACACCAGAATATCGTTGCTTATGTTGATGGCTCCTTGTATGCCGGCCAGCGCCCCCCTCACCGAGTTCTGAAACACCTATGTGGCCGAGGATATTAAAAGAATCAACTGCTTGTAACGGAAGAGGCCCTTATCTGTGGTGAATGTGATGTATCGTGAAGCAGGGTGCAGGACCAACTGATGATACCCGGCCCATAGATCAAGCTTTGAAAAAAACGCAGCCCACTGAAAGGCTGCTGCCACATCATCAATCTTGGGAGTGATGTGCCTCTCCCTCTTTATAGCCTTGTTGGGACGGCACATGTCCACCCAGATGCAAACTGAGTCAGGCTGTTTTAGCTTGCGCGCTACAACAATCAGAGATACTGTCACGACCCTCAGCCCTGACCCCCACTGGCAAGCCCTCAAGCCAGGTGGGATCAGGGCTCGGATCTTTAATAGGGCCAGACTTCCACTTTTCAAGCCCTCTTGGGGCCAGTCCTGGCGCCTTTGGCGCCAGGCTCATCAGTTGGGAGAGGCATCTGCTTAAGGGACTATTTTATTAAGGCTTTCAGCCAACATGGAGGCATCCACATAGCTAGGTTCCTAGAACCAAGCTATGCGGTCTAGTGGTTTGAGTGTGGTGGCCTAGGGACTACTTTACCTGGACTACTTTACAGTGGCTATTTAAACCACACCCGAACAAGAACACACGCTTCGCGTTACTTTGCTTCTAGCAACGTGACGCTCACCGTGTCCAGCTTCTCGCGAACCCGACGAATTCCGGACCTGCAGAAAAAACAAAGAAAACATTGTTAGCAGCAGAATCTTACCTGCAATCTTCATCCATCTCTGCTCACAGCTCCTGGGTATCTCTGTTGGAGGAGTTCGCCGCCCGAATAGAGGGCCAGAGAAAAGGAGAAAGACATTATTAACGGAGGTACTAGAGACATTACAACCATAAAAGCGCTTAAGGACTTACCTGGCTGGCTACTTCTCGACCGGCACTGCTCCGGAAACCCATCTGCGCTGGGTACTCTCTGCGACCTACAAAAAGGGACAAAAACAGGTCAGTGAGAACAAGGCATCGCTGCGCTACGCAAAGCGCCTCCTTACCGCATCATAGTGCTATAGCGCGCCATCACCTCCCAGTGAGAACCAGCACATCCCGTTCTCCGAGTGGACACTCCACGCCCCTAGAGGAGATAAAAGAGACATTAGAACAGACAAAAGGCATGCAATAAATACAACGCCATTAATTGCAATAAGACCTACCTGAAAGACACTACAAGAGCTGCAGTCAGTGAAGTAACTGGAGCGCCAGCACCCACAAAAGCCAACGCACCCCTGCCCAGAGAGCAGGACGGAGAGCCCACCGCTTCCGGCAACCAGGTGAAAAGGGAACCTGGAGGGGCTGGAAATATAAGGAGGTGGGGAATTAAACTGCTTACCTCGGTCGCCCAGTCCTGATATAGTCTTCATTTTCCAAGCAGAATTCCCTCGACACCGAGGCCACAGGGGAACCATCAGGAAGGGCATCAGCGACCAGCTGGCTGGGTGGCGTCCCCGTGGATACCAGGTGAGCGTAACAGATACCCACAGGGTGGGACCATCAACTGGTTCAATGATGTCAGAATGCACCAGCTTCTCAGAACTCCTGGTGAACTTGCTCACTCATGTGGAATGGTATGCGCCTGTGCTTAAGCCCTACCGGTTGGACTGCTTTATCTATATGCAGACAAATGGGTTCACCCTTCATCCTTCCAATGCCTGAGAATATTTCTCTGAACCACTCTGAGTGCCTTCACATCCTCAATGTACACACCAAAAGCAAAGTTCACGTTTTGAGGGCTTCTACAGCGGCACAGCAGCATGCCTGCACTCACTTTGCTTATGAAGAACTTGGCCCTGATTCTCTCGTCCTTGTGCTGTACAGATGTCACAAATATGCCTTCAAGAGGCAAAGGTGTTCTCAACCAAATGTAAATATCTGCACCCTAGTGCTGCTCAGTGACTTAGGTTCATGTAGAGCCTGATGATGACAGTAGACCATCACGTTCACTGATGCTCCAGTGTGAATAAGGACAGGGGGGTCAGTGTTATGGATATGTAACTGAAGTAAAGAGGGGCAAGTTAATGTGATTATATATATTTATTCCTTTAACGTTTTATGGCTATACTCTAAGCTAAAATATAAATAAACAAGGGACAACGACGTGTGCGTCTCCTCAACTCCGCTTCTCCTCCAACTGTCCTTTTCCTCCGTTCCATCCCGTCCTTCCTTCTTCTGCACGAGCATACTCTCGTGCAGATGCACGCTATACGCAAGGAGGATACTACACATCTCCCTTCTTTATATGGAAGGACTCTTTGGCATGGTTTCATCATCCCACATAGTCACAGAGATATCTTGGTGGTCTGGATTCTCTTCCCGACCTGGATCTATTCCTGTAACTCCTTTCTTGATACTCATCTGAATCTGTTGCCAAGGAAGGAACCCTCTTATATTTTCTGCTCAACACTTCACCCTCACCTCGCACATTCCTATCCACAATGTCAACATTTGTACCAACTCTACTTCTCTCACTATCCATCTCGTCCAAAACACCAAACTGACTTCCCCAACTTTGACCACTTATATCCATTACCCTTTCATTGTTCCATACTCTACCATCCTGGGTCCTAATAGCATGGGAATAAACCTCTACCACTCTCACGGGCTTGGACCATTTGCAACCATCTCTTCTCAAATTCACAGGTAGTTTTATCCTCACCCAACCACCCACCTGAAATTCAGGTAATTTCCCAAAGCGTTTTTTATCATGTATTTTTTTGTTGTCAATTTGTCTATGTCTAATATTTTCCTTAGCTATTTCTATTTTATTCTCACTACTCACAAGGTCATTCATCCACCCTGGAGAAATGTTTGTATTGGCTTTCCTGCCCCTATTGAGTTCAAATGGTGTGACTCCGGTGGAGCTGTGAGGGGTAAATCTGTGAGCTAACAGAGTCTCTTTGACTGCTATCTTCCATTCCTTTCCATTGGCCCATGCCAGTTTTATAGCATCTTTTATCACTCTGTTAAACCTCTCCACAATGCCATTGGTTTGTGGGTGGTAAATGGCGCACAACTTATGGCAAATGGCTTTACTTTTCAAATACGTTTCCATTTCCTCAGATTTAAATTGTGAGCCATTATCTGTGAGGACCGTTTTGGGATATCCCTTTCTCTCACACACTTCTTCCATAAACCTTATAACATCACTTGTGGTAACTTTAGGTAAGAATTCAATTTCAACCCATCTGGTTAACATGTCAATTATAACTAGACAATACGTAGCACACCCATCACTCCAAACGGGACCAATCAAATCCATAGCTAATTCACTCCACGGACTCTCAGGGACTTCTCTCAAAACCATTGGATATTCTGCACCCTTGCACACTTTATCACTCTTAGAGCAAAGGATACATTTTCTAACTCGGTCTTCGATCAGTCTATCACAACCGGGCCACCAATATGTGCTTCTGATTCTTCTTTTAGTCTTTACAATTCCCTGATGTCCTTCATGAGCCATCGTTATAATCTTCTCTCTTAAGTTGGTAGGGGGTATCAATTTGTCTCCTTTCATGAGGCAATCACTTTGCAAATATAATTCTTCACGTACGTCCCAAAAAACCTTTACTTCTGGAGAAAGCACTTCATTCTTCTTCCACCTCCCTTCTTTCACCATCTTCACAACTTCTAATAGAGTAATATCCTTCAAAATGCCATCGTTCCAATCCTCCTTGGATACAGCTTGGCTCGATATTTCACACACGGCTTCATGATCTCCAAGATCTTCTTCAACATCATTAAGATTGGTCAACCGGGACAAACAATCCGCTGTAATGTTCTTTGAACCTGGAATGTAAATAACTTTGAAACTGAACTCCTGAAGCCTTGTGACCCATCTCCTAATCCTGCTGGATACTCTGTCTAGACCTTTGGTACTGAATATTTCCACTAAAGGTTTATGATCTGAGTGTATGGTGAATTGTACCCCCCAAACAAAAGACCGGAATTTCTTAATGGCCCACTTGATTGCCAAAGCCTCTTTCTCAATTGTAGCGTAATTCTTTTCTGGTCCTTTGAGTAACCTAGATGCAAAGGCAATTACTAATTCTTGTCCATTATAATATTGCGATAAGGATGCGCCTAAACCCACGTCGCTTGCATCAGTGGTAATTACAGTCTTCCTGCCTCTAACAAAACTTTGCAGTGCCGGGGCTTGGGCCAACGCCTTTTTTATGAATTGGAATTCTTTCTCACTCTTCTTGTTCCAGCTGAATTTCTTATTCATTTTCATTAGACTCCTCATTTCGACAGTGTGGTCTGAAAAATTCTCTATAAACTTGGCGTAATATTCTGCCATTCCAAGAAAAGTTCTTAGTTGATCTTTGTTGTCTGGGGTATTCATGGATCGGATAGATTCTGCCAGGTCTCTCTTGGGTCTAATACCATCACCAGATATTACATGTCCTAAATATTCAATCTCTTTTCTATTGATTTTCGATTTGGCTTCACTCAAAACCATTCCAGCCTGGTGTAGTCTGTGCAACACTCTGTTCAGCCTCATATCATGTTTATCTTGATCATCTGCAAAAACCAATACATCGTCTTGAAAAAAAACAACACCTTCCATATCACCAAGTATATTCTGCATTATCCTTTGAAAAACTGAAGCCGCTGATATTAACCCAAATGGCATCCTGCGAAATTGATAGAGCCCCTCTGGCGTGATAAAAGCCGTCAAAGATTTAGAATCATCATGTAGTTTAATTTGGTGGTATGCCGCTGTGAGATCTAGTGTAGAAAAAAACTTTGCAGGGCCCAAAGTAGATATTAGTTCCTGTATATTGGGTAATGGGTGTCTGTCAGGAATCACACATTTATTCAACTCTCTCATGTCGACACATATTCTAATTTTTCCTGTGGTTTTCCTAACAATGACCAATGGTGAAACCCATTCCGCTGCATCAATTTTCTCAATTACTCCTTGCATTTCTAATTTGGTTAGTTCCTCTTTGACTTCCTTCTTGAGAGCCAACGGAACATTTCTGAGCTTTTGGGCTACAGGTCTTGATTCCCTTTTAAGCAGTATCCTATGTGAGAAACCTTTTAAACATCCTATTACATCATCTCTAAATATTTCATTCTTTATCTTCTGAATGTCGCCCATGTATGACCCATCGATTTGGTAAACCATTTCATCAGCATTAGGGTCTAACCGGACCTTGAGCGATTTCTGGTGTGTCCAACTGAGAAGTGCAGACTCTCCGCTTTTAGATACATAAATGCGACCACTTGCTTTTCTCCCTTTGAAGTCTAAATTTGCAACGAACCACCCAAGCAATTCTATTCTGACTCCACCGTATGCCTTGGGTTTTACATCAACTTCATGTAAATATTCTGGGCCACATTTCCTCCATATCTCTTCTGGTATCAGCGTATACTTCGCTCCTGAGTCCACCATCATATTGACTGGGAATCCATTCACAACAATTTCAGCTCTGGGGCTCTCTATGTGCGCGTCTTCATCAGTGACCATGAAAACACATTCTTCTCCATCGTCATCATCTCCAATCCAATTAGAGGATTGTTCTTGTTCACCATTTGGGTTGGTCCTACAGCACCTTGCTATGTGACCTTTTCCCCCACACCTTCTGCAAATCATCTTAAGGGCAGGGCATTCCTTATTGTCAGCCCAGTGGCTTGGGCTACCACATCGGTAACATCCTCTTTGTCTGGTCCTTCCTCTACCATCCTGGGGAAACATGCTCCTGTTTTGACGTTCAGCACCTGACGTAGACGTCCTCATCACGTCGGGTCTATTCCCTCTCCTAGACTCGACCCTGCCAGGTCTTCTTGCATTGGCTTGGTTGTTGTACACATCTCTACCCTTGAAGGATCTTCGCTGTAAATTGTTGGTGTTGGGTATTGTTCCGTCTCTTTGTGATCTCACTTTCTTTTTCTTGTTGCCTCTAATTATTCCAATTTCTTCCTCTTGATCTGATTGTACAAGACTGATCGATGATTTGACTGACATGTCTTTCATTCTATTCTCTAAGGTAGAAACACACGTTTCTGTGTGCTCGACTTCCTTGGCCAATCTAAGTACAACATCGAGTGTGGGATCATCTTCAGACCAAAGTCTCTCTCTGACCTTGCTGCTCCGACACTCAAGCATGAATTGGTCTCTGATCCTTTCGTCGAGTTGTTGGTTGAAATTGCAATTCCGGGCCATTTTCCTCAAAGCAGTGACATATTGTTCTACAGATTCTTCTTTCTCTTGAACTCGCTTTCCGAATTTGTATCTTTCTAGGATGGTGCTCATTTTCTTGTCGTAATGTTTATTGAGCTTGGCAATGGCAATTTCATACATGTTCTTGTCCCTTGTTTCATCTTCTGTGAGGTCAGGCAAGTCCTCAAATTTCTCTTGGCCCGCTGGTCCTAAACAATGTAATAGTAAAGACTTCTTTCTTTCTATACTGTAGTTCACTCCACAAACTACATGTGCATAATGTTCAAAGGCTTTAAGCCATCGCTTCCAGGGAAGTATAGGTTCACCAATTTCCGGTAGAAACATATGTGGTGGTTGCACTCCTTGCATGGCCATTTTTGATTGTACGTGATCGGTTCAAGGATGCAGCTTAAAATCTGTATTTTGTACAAATTCGAGTTCTTTATGTTCTTCCTTCTTACTGTGAAGAGGAAGAGTGTGAGGAGCAATGAGGATCGCTGAAGGATGTAATGAAGATTATGACGTAGGTAACAGTGAGTTTATATTTTTATTTTTCTTGAATTTCCACTGTGAAGAGGAAGATCACGAGGAGTAATGAGAATTACCGAGTACTCGACGCGGAGTACTGCGTAATAGATTTAGGCAGGCAAAGGGTGCACACGGCAGTGGGCGGTGAAGTGGGCGGTGAAAATATGAACAATGTCGGTGGTTGGGCCCGCCTCCCCTGAGCACGCAATGTTTATAGAGCGTGGGACACGGCGGTGAATGGGCCAGGAGTCAACAGCTGGGGCCCGCCCCCTTCTGAGAGCACGTAGCGCGGTGTGCGCCGGGCGGAGCCCAAAAACAGTGAATAATTTAACTCGACCGGCAGTCTCTCTCCAAGGATCTTTGCGCGGCCGGGATGAGAACCGCGTTCCTACCTGCGGTGCGGCCGGAGATCCATCTCAACGGCCACTATTGTGTCTTCTTTTTTTCTTTTATCCTTGTCGCCATTGAAGTAAAGAGGGGCAAGTTAATGTGATTATATATATTTATTCCTTTAACGTTTTATGGCTATACTTTAAGCTAAAATATAAATAAACAAGGGACAACGACGTGTGCGTCTCCTCAACTCCGCTTCTCCTCCAACTGTCCTTTTCCTCCGTTCCATCCCGTCCTTCCTTCTTCTGCACGAGCATACTCTCGTGCAGATGCACGCTATACGCAAGGAGGATACTACAGTAACACACATTTTGGCTGAAGCTTCTTCTGTCCTATCCCCAGCACACTGGAAATGAAGAATACATCTTCATCCTCCTCTTTGACCAACTGCACCTCTACCTTATCTTCTGGCTCCACCGGTGCAATCTTCTGTTTCTTTCTCTGAACAGCCGTTTTGGATTTTGCGTTGCCTCATAATTGCATGGCAAGTACCGGGGCCCAACACACTCTGGCAAAATGGTTCATGATGCCACATCTCCCACATGTGTGACCCTTGTCAGGGCAGTCACCGGAGTGTGGCAGATCATATCCACACTGTGGACATATTAAGGTGGGCTCTACCCGGTTGTCCTTCTTGACCCATTGGTGTCTTTGGCCAGGTCTATTTGTCTGCTGTCTGCCAACTAAAGATACATCTTTCACTTGATGCCCCTCATTGTGGCATCTATTTTGAATGCACTACATCAGCCAGCTCATGCAACCAGCCAGCTCAAGGACTTTTCCAGAGTAATTCCTGGTCCGCTCAAGATTTCTCTCCTCATATTCACTGAAAAAACAGCCTTGAATCAACTGCTGCGGCACCGATTCTTCTTCATTAGCTAGGGTGCATGAAAAATCCAACTGATGGAGCCTCCCGTGGAAGGCATCAAGCTTTTTATCTTCCTTCTGTTGCGCCGATCTCATTACAAATCTTATTCTCTTAGTGCATCCTTAGCAGCCGTATACGAGTCATCAGCAGGACAGTGTCTTAAACACCTTGTGCACAGCCAAACCAGCCGAGGAGAGTGATATAATCTAAGCCTCCTTCTCAATCATGTAACTCCAGAAGGTAATTATTTTACATGTATGTTTATTCTTTAAGTTCATAAGTAGAGAAAGCACTGGGACATCCATCTGGTCCAGAATCTTATGTCCAACTGCCATCAGTAGAACCTTGCATACCAAACCTACACCAACATTCCATCTAGAATCCCAGTGACATCACCACATCAACATTCCATCTAGAATGTTAGTAACATCACTGCCCTTCACCACAACACTCATAGCCATAATCAATCCACACAGATTATGACATATGTCCTTCTCTTCAACCAATACAACACACCTAGCAATAATCAATCCCACACAGATTATGACATATATGTCCCTCTCTTAACCAACCCAATACTAATAGCCATAATCGGGCCCAGAACATGTCATGACATATGTCTCCCTCCCTTGCACTGACACATCACAACCCCCATGACATCACCCACCATGAGGATGGATGAACACCGCCAATAAATGTTCCAAACTAAATGGCTCATACCATCTCCAAACAGCTCCCAACTGAGCCCTTGTACTACACCATAATTCTAACCCATACTCTGTAAAATTGACAACACACACACACACACACACACACACAGCTGGAACTCAACCACAGGCCCTCCCCAAAGCCTGAAGGCACCCGCTATGAACCAGCTGAATAACAACAAAGGAGAACAGAACCCCAAAAATAAAGCTTATGACCAAACATCATCTGGCTTCCCTTTAACCTAGACACAGGATCTGGCTACCCCTTGAATGACCCGACCGCACCTAGCTGCCCTTACCCAAAACATATTTATCATCTAAAAACCCCTTAGTACCGCCATAGCAACACTAACAATCCCTAACTAGGCCCTAGACAGCACCTAAATAAACCTTAAATTAACAACAGCACCTCGCTGCCCAACCCACAACCAACAACACCTGACTGTCCTAAAATGCATATACCTTGCTACCCCACCTAACAGCGTGTGGCCAGCATCTCACTGCCCCCTCTACATCCAGGCAGCATCTAACTGCCCCTAAAACAACCCACAACACCTCACTATCCCTACAACACCAGGCAGCACCTTACTGCCCCTAAAACAACCAAACAGCACCTCACTGCCCCCCCAAAATGACCCAGACAGCACCTCACTGCCCCAAAAACAGCCAGACTGCACCTCACAGTCCCTAACAACACCAAACAGCTCCCAACTGCCCCTACAAACGACCAGACAGCCCTCACTGCCCCTAAAACAACCAAAAAGCACCTGACTGTCCCTAAAACACCAGATAGCACCTAACTCCCTGATGGACAGCTCCTCACTGCCCCCAAAAATGACCCAGACAGCACCTCACTGTCCCTAAATACACCAGGCTGCACCTCACTGTCCCTAAAAACACCAGACCTCATCTCACAGTCCCTACAAACACCACCTCACTACCCTAAAACACCCAAAACACACCGAACACAACCAGACAGCACCTCACTAAACTCTAAAAACAACCAGGGCACACTCGCATATGACCCTAAAACAACCAAACAGCACCGCACTGTCCCTAAATACACCATAAAACAACCCAAACAACACCTCACTATCACTACAAACACCAGACAGCACCTCACTGCCCCAAAAACAACAGACAGCACTTAACTGCACCTCACAGTCCCTACCAACAACCAGACAGCACCTCACTGTCCCCAAAAATGACCCAAACAGCACCTCACTGTCCCCAACACACCAAACTGCACCTGACAGTCCCTTAAAACACCCGACTGCACCTCAATAACCTAAAGCCAACACAACACCTCGCTACCCCACCTACCAGCATGTGGCCATCATCCAGACAACACCTCCCTATCCATATAAACACCAAACAGCACCTCACTGCCCCTTAGACAACCAGACTGCATCTCACAGTCCCTAACAACACCAGACAGCTCCCAACTGCCCCTACAAACGACCAGACAGCACTTCACTGCCCCTAAAACAACCAAACAGCACCTGACTGTCCCTAAAACACCAAAACACAACCAGACCGCACCTCACAGTCCCAACAAACACCACCTCAGTGCCCTAAAACCCCCAAAACACACCATAAACCAACCAACAGCACCTCACTAAACTGTCCTAAAATACACCCGAAACTAACCAGACAGCACCACACTGTCCCTAAAAACCCCAGACAGCACATAACTGCCTGATGGACAGCACCTCACTGCCCCCAAAAATGACCCAGACATCACCTCACTGTTCCTAAAACACCAGTCAGCACCTCACTATCCCTAAAAAACACCAGACAGCACCTCACTGTCCCTACAAACAACCAGACAGCACCTCACTGTCCACACAACACCAGCAGCTCCTCACTGCTCCCGAAAACGACCAGACAACACCTCACTGCCCCAAAAAACAACTAGACAGCACCTCACTACCCCTGACAACAACCAGACAGCACCTCACTGCCCACTAGACAGCACCTTACTGCCCCCAAAAATGACCCAGACAGCACCTCACTGTCCCCAACACACCAAACTGCACCTCACAGTCCCTTAAAACACCCAACTGCACCTCAATAACCTAAAGCCAACACAACACCTCGCTACCCCACCTACCAGATTGTGACAACAACCAGACAGCACCTCACTGCCCACTAGACAACACCTAACTGCCCCCAAAAATGACCCAAACAGCACCTCACTGCCCGCTGGACAGCACCTCACTGCCCCCAATGTTGACCCAGACAGCACCTAACTGCCCGCTAGACATTACCTCACTGCCCCCAAAATGACCCAGACAGCACCTCACTTCCCCCAAAGATGACCCAGGTAGCACCTAACTACCCGCTATGTGGCACCTAACTGCCCACTAGACTGCACCTTACTGTTCCTAAAAACACTGGCAGCATGCGCACATAACCAGGGGACATGCCCCTACAAACAACAACCAACAGACGTCATGACACAAAGTTCTTGCCCCGTAATGGCGCCAAAGTTCTTGCACCAGCGCCACCATCCCAGCATGTGCATACAGTGAAAGCACCTCACTGCCCGCAAAAGTACTGGTATCATCCCCACATAACCTGGGGTAATGCCCCTACGAACACGACAAACATAACACTGCAGGACAACATGTAAAACCCACAGTAAGCGATAACCCGATCAAGTCCATGGCGCTAAAACCCTGCGCCAAACCCCAACATGTCCCTGAAATGCAAAACACAAAATGCATGGCCAGTAATTGTAAATGCAAAAATGTATGAAAGTGACATGGCGCTAAAGTCCCAGCGCCATACCCCCACCCACATGTCCATTTCAGTCAACCTGCAAGAAAACATTGCATACACAGCATTACAATGTCCATTGGACCCCACCCCCACGAGTCCATAGTGAAGACCCAAAAACATGTCCTAATAGCAGGCCACTTGCATAAACACGACATCAGTACATAAATGGGCCATAAACTGCTAACATCAACCCAGAACCCAAACCATAATTGTACTAAACCCAGAGGCCACAACATAAATACAACAGCATTAACCAAATAAAACCGGCATCACCAAACACATACCTCTATTTTGTGCCTTGTCAAATCCCTCATCACGTTACTTATTCCCCACTGGTCCGGATCCAGCGGCCGCCACCTTGCCAGCCTTCTTGTGAAATCACCTGCAAGTGGCAACCACCGCCTTCCATTGCACTCACTGTAGGCGTCCATACATCCAGACACGATCATTAAGCTTCCCTCCATTTCCAGTGATAAATGAGTTCTCACCTCAATGCCATCCATTCCCACCAATTGTGCCAAAAAGTCGCTTATTTCATTCCTGCCCGGACTGTTTGTCACTGAGGAATTCTTCCTGGAACTATTGCCAAACACCCTCGGGTATGCGCACTCCCCATCAAGTGTGACCGCAGGAAATTCCGATTGTTTTGGTTGTAGTTCCGACATCTCTCTGAGGCCGTGCATCACAGAAAGAGGTTGTAGTTCCGACACTTCTCTGAGGCCGTGCTGCGCAGGAAGAGACATCCCTTCCTGACATTGTTGTACGGCCATGACATTCGCTGACGAGCGCGCACCACAGCGCCACCTACAGGCTGCAGGGGCAGTTAACACTCTGACGCCAAGAAAGTCCTCAAAACGCGATCGGAAACACTCTGTTTACAGGAGCTGTAACCCTCGGCCTCCAAAATTCAGCAGCTCACCTCCTCTGGTCGGGGGGGGGGAGAAACCCGCCCCAAAATCCTGCCACGGAAGATTGCGCGGGGCCAGAGTATTTCGGCCCGCCTCAGCTCACCAAGTTCCACATCCACCAGTGCACTGCACTCCGGCTGCACTCGCCTCTCACCCTTCCGGCTCCGGACCCAGGGGCACACAGCGCCCCTGCTGCGAATCACCGGGCTCACCAGCAGGACCAGACCACCCACACCGGACCCGGGGCACTGGACAACGTCCCCCGCTGCGGATGACAGGAGTCTACCAACCAGCACCAAAACCAACGCTGATACTTCAGCAAACAAAGAGAGGGACCAAGACCCGAACAGTCCAAGAAGCGTCCGGACCAGCAACAGTCCTCCTCTCTGGTCAGAGCCCCACCGGGTGGGACCTTGAACTGGAGGCAGTGTCTTCTCCAGCTGTGCTGCCCCCTCCGCTGCAGCCCCGAACCTCGTCGCCCAGCCTGCAGCTCCTTGATGCTGGATGGATGTCACCCTGGAAGGCAGTGCCTCTCACTTACTGCCCCTTCCCAGCAGTTCCATCCTCGTCGCCAGTGACCTCTCCTGGCACCGCCTGGACTCTGGGCCACCTCAGCCCGGGCGCCGGCTGGAATCCGGACCTTCCAGGCGCTGGGCCACCTCCCCTGGCACCGCCTGGACTCTGGACCCTCCGGGTCCCCGACCTGGACCACTGTATTGGACCCCACTGCACCGCCCGGCCTGCAGCTCCTTGTTGTTAGATGGATGTCACCCTGGAAGGCAGCGCTCCTCACCGACTGCCCCTTCCCAGCAGGACCATCCTCGTCGCCAGTGATATAATCTAAGCCTCCTTCTCAATCATGTAACTCCAGAAGGTAATTATTTTACATGTATGTTTATTCTTTAAGTTCATAAGTAGAGAAAGCACTGGGACATCCATCTGGTACAGAATCTTATGTCCAACTGCCATCAGTAGAACCTTGCATACCAAACCTACACCAACATTCCATCTAGAATCCCAGTGACATCACCACATCAACATTCCATCTAGAATGTTAGTAACATCACTGCCCTTCACCACAACACTCATAGCCATAATCAATCCACACAGATTATGACAGAGAGCAATGTGGATTTCTTGGCCTGGTCGTTCAACTCCCCTGTGGTGTCCAAATACATGTCAAGCCGCTCAATCCACAAACGTGGACCATGGCTTGAGGGAGACCCGAAAACATAAAATTCCTCCAACAGGGCAAGTAACCCCTGTAGTCTGAGCAACCTGTCAGCCTCTACTGCTCTATCAGCCTCCTCTACCATGGTAGGTCATTTTGTCTTAGGCCCAGTTACCGCACAAACTTGTCACTCACCAGCTGTTGAAAAAGCGTGAAAATGTGCCGATCACCCAGGAGTGAGTCTTCCTGTCATGCCTGCTGATTGCCCTACCCCTACCAGAGTCAAGCCTCCTGGTGCACTACAAAGAAAACGTTTCTCGCCTGCCCCGGCTGCCACACCGTTTTTTGCCCGGTTGACATGGTTCGGGAGGTTGTCATGGCAATGCGGACTTTTGCCAGGACGCTGTGCTACTACGCTTCGTTCTGAGGCTTGTCGTGGTCACGTCATATGGAACGCTGCATTTCCACGTAGAACTGCGTCCCAGAAAGATATTAAAACGTTCCACTTCAGCACTCGAGGTATTCTGATTGTTGTTTGCAAACCGAAGCTTACTGTCCTTGATTCGTTGTTACGCCATGACGCTTGGCTGATTCCTGTGATCCCTGTTGCCGACCCTGCCTGCTAACGGTATTCGTTTTGTCTATGCCCTCTGCCTTTGTTTCATGTTCGATCTCCTGCTGACTATGGCTTGTACTTGGACTTCTGAATTCTACTGATTTTGCCTCGTCCTTGCCTGTATTTTGCCGATCTCGGATTGACTAATATATTCCTTCCTAGTTTCCTGCTTTGGGGCCACACCGTTTATCAAGCACAAGGAAAGCTTCCTGCTTCTTCCCAGCGTTCCGTGTCATGCCTGACATGTAAAGCCCCATAAACATCGGACTCACTACGGAGCCGCCCGCATCATCATATTAGCAGCGGTCTTTCCGGATACATTGCAAGGATCCACAAAGTGAACTCCTGTAAAGCCTTTTCATCTCCCATCACTTTTGTTCCTTTATTTGCCTATTACTTAGTCAGTGCACTGTATTTTGCGGACGCTCTGCTGCTACCCTATTGTGCACCAACCCAACACTAGTGCGTCCCTCATGCCGTCCGAGTCCTAGTCACTCACTAACCTTCCGTTCCTCCCTTTTCTCCAGCTCCTTCCTTATACTTTCTGGACAAGCAACTGAACTTCCGCCTTCTCCGTATGGTAAGAGAACTATCAGTCTAGGCTGAATAACCAAACCCTGGGGAAAGGGAAGGGGGAGGGCGCAGCAGAATTGGAACCCTCGTTGCTAATACTTGACTTACCTTCCTAGGGAGAGTCACGATAGAGGTCCACTATCACTCTAGAAGAACCGGATTCCCCTTCACCCAGGTTAGTGAAGCATCACTAAAGGGTTATCTATCCTCTCCATTAGGACCAGTACTGATCTGTGCCTTTCTATTCCAGCCTGGTGTTTTCCTGTGGTCACGTACTCCTCGCCCTTCCAAGTGATTTGCTCCTCTAGCTTTTCTTACTATCAGTAGCTAGTGAGGTGTATCATTGGGAAGGTCTTCCTTTGAATAAGAGACCCAGACTGTTCTAGAGTCCATGTTGTTCTTCACAAATAAGCAAGTGAGGTTCCCATTCTGCATCCAGAGGACTTGTATTCATCCCTGGTGAGTGTGCAATTATTACCCCTTGTTTTTGAAGTTGTGACACTTCCTTGAAGTAGGGTAATATGTCCAATACAGGGTGGTGCACATCCTAGTCACACAACAGTGACCAGCTCCAATGTGAATGCAAGGACCTATGTAAAAAGGAGCAGAATGATCCAAAGAAAAAAAAAATCCCCCACAAGATCCACAAGCATTACCGGGGGAGCCGCAGTGTATAATGGCCTTCCAAGTGCGCCAGAACACTTTAAATCGCCGAGATCGGGCATTTCTTTCACTAACCACTGCCACCTGGGCACGAACGCACTGGCCGAGAATGCTGCAGCACTCTCGCCATATCAGGAGCAGCATGTGTGCTGTGGGTGGTCTGAGTGCTGTTATTGGTCTGAGCGAGTGAATCTCAGACAAATAAATCCACACGCAGGGTTGGCCGCTGTGAATCACGGTCACAGCCCCCACCACTTAGTCGCCATTGTTGTGGGGCCAGCTCCAAGAAGACCTTTGAGACATGTCTTAGCAGTATGGGATCTGCTCGTGCACTGACGTGCCTTGCGTGATGCCCTTTTTATTAGGGTGACGTGCATCAAACACAATCAGTGGTGCTGAAACTAGGGGTGCTGAAGCACCTCCTGGATTGATGGAGAAAGGTCAAAAGGTAGCAGAATACAATGCTCCCTTTGAAATGCATTTCAATCTTTGTTTATTTAAGGACAGCGAACTGCAAAGTGGCTGTAACAAAAATAATGAATGGTATCTTCTGGCAAATTACTGTCACTTTGTTTTTCTCTTTCAGCTCCCTCTTTGGTTTTGAAGCAAAATGAGGGCATTTGGGAACTTGATTCTAGGGCACTCTTGCAAAGCCCTGGGGAGGGTGTACTGACGAAGGCAGCTATCTGTCTTCATATTGAACATCTTTTCTCAATATGAAAATGTACTTTATAGTTTTAAAATGTTACTTCTCTGAACGGGTAAATACTCTTTCCGAGTCTCTTCTGAGAGGGCAAGGACTGACTGAGCATGCAATCCATACTTACGTTTTATCATGGCAGTGTGAGTCTACCATCTCTTAGAAAGGAAACTGCATTTCATGTGATAACACCTGCAATTTATAACAAGGCACCTAAAATGTGTGTGGCACAATAACCACGTTTTAAATAAGCCACCATTGTTCCCTCTACTTTTTTTGGGCTGTGTGCGCCAAAGAATAGTTGTGTGCGGGCTGTTTTTCAGTCAAGTGCGCAACTGAGTGATGCGCTGCTGGACCAGTGGTGGTCGGCACCAGCGCCTGCCACCAGTGAGCAAGTGCTTAGTGATCTGATTCAACAGGGTGAAAGCAAGGAATGTGAATTTGCGGCACAACAAGCTCTGCTTCAGGGGACATGTGTGTGCCCTATTCTCCTCCTAAGACTTTAGCTCATCTCAAATTGTGTCCTTTCACATCTCTAAACATTAGCAAGATCATTCGTTTTATGATGGATTGGTACAAGAACAGAGTCTGGTTCTTCTAGTGCAACACAGATTCTGCCTCACAAAATATTAATAGCTGTTAAGGATTCAGATTGGGCGTCACACACCGGACCATGACCCTCGTCCTTAGCCTTGTATGTAGCGCTCAATTGAGATGCCTTTTCTCTTTATTTTCTGCAAATTCAAATTGAGCCGATACCCAACCCGTCTCACACCCCCTTTTACAAATACCCCGGGTCACATGAACCAGGCCGGTTGGTGGGAATACAATATTTATTTATTTTTATTTCAAAGAAAATCACACCATTTTTAAATGGGGCAGCAATCACCAATGGGGTGGTAATTACAATGAAAACCACTGAAATTCACTTGGTGAACCTTCAAGAACATATCCAAAGCAAAAATTAATAGGAGCACTTTTTCAATTATGATAGATAGCACCCAAGTTAAGGTTTTCCCCTGAAATGTTCCCCGAACCCACATATGAGGCAGCAAACAGAATCAAAATCCGACCTTCCCTCACAAAATAAGAGGCAAAAACCCTTTGCAATGGCCTAAAATGACTCGGATTTTAACAAATAATTATTTATATGTGTGGTTAAATAATAATATACATGTTTTATCACGGTATCAGGTATGTTATATCACTAGCAACCAGAGGTAAGGTATCACAAAGGCATACAGTTCACAAAGCAGGTTGAAATTGAAAACACGCTGCAGCCGAATTCACACGTGGAAAAGTTGCATTTACACTTTTTTCAGTTTTAAATGTCAAACCGTTTTTTAAAAAAATTGGTGAAATATACAAAATGGGAATGCGGTTCTTGGGCAGGGTGATAGATGCACATCGCAAGGACACTAGAGAAGTGAAAGGAGGGCTATAGCTGAAGAACGGTATGAGATTTGCAAGATAAAAGGAGGGTCGGTTTTGGTAAAGTAAAACTGTTAAACATGAGAAAATCGGTTTTGAAAGAAAGGAAAAGTTTTACTTAAACTAGATTATTAAAACTAGATTGTTAAAGAAAGACACTGTACGATCCCAGGCTAATTTGCAACTTAACCCTTTCACCCCGCGTTCAGATCTATATGGGAATTAATTTAAATGATTCCAAATATTGCTAAGGAGTTACAAGATGAAGTGAATGAAAGAATTACGCTGACACTAGAAAAACAAGGACGGGGTGCACAGAGAATTCTAACAGTTTTGGACAAGTTACCAGGGAATGGATAGGATTACTTGGAGAGTAGAACAAAGACAAAGTATCAAGATGGGGTAGGCTATGGATTGCTATGGGAGGGGAAATACTCACAATCTGCTTTAGGATTTGGGATTAGGAACAGCCGACCGGGTTCTGGGCTCCAAGGCTCGGGTCACCAGATAGCGGGTTCTCCTGGCAAAAGACAGCTGGGCAAAGGTCTGGTCACGGCATAGTGACGCCTCAGCGGGATGGAGCAGGCAAGCAGGCGGCACTGGAGAATCTCAAAGCAGGCTCAGCCACCTTTCCCCTTTCTCCCTGAAGTTAGTGGGATTTTGTTATGGGGTTATCTGGATCAATGGCCTTGCTGGGATAGGGTCAGCAATGCTTTGGCCTGGCAGTAGGGTCTGGAATCTTGCAAAGGTGGATCTGGAATGTCAGGATACGCAGGTGCTGGAAATTCAGGAGAGAGTGTCTAGACTTCTGTCAGCCACCCTTATTTATAAGGCATGGTGACATCATAGAATTATATGGTTGGGCAGGCTTAAGTTAGGCATGCCTCTAACAACTGGAGTGGCTATGGGTGATTGTTACTGCCTTACTGTCAGCTGGTTGGATTCTTAAGGACATGACATCAGCTTTATGATGTGGGTTTAATATGTCCAGAACCTCCCACAGTTAATTTTGCCACAAATCAATCTGGACATAATTTACACATTTGTACAGTTGGGACATTTTAACAAATTACATAGGCAGATTACATATTTTATGCCGAGCATGGCAGTCCAATTCCCAGGTCTGTGCAACATTATTTCACCCTTTTAATAGTTTTTTGGGTTTTTTTTGGATAAATATTTGACCTAACATCCTATAACTTTATACATGTGTAGAGATTATCAGAAGGCATGTAAGTATTAAATTTCACAGTGGCATCATATACACTTTTCTCAACATGTTCATGTCCAATTCTCTGCCATTTCTGTTTGCGATATGGCAGTGAAGGCTACAACGTCTTGTTTGAAAACCACAAAAATTACATTTAAACTGTAGCCTTTTGAAACAAATGGTCTGCCTTTGTCCTCCAAATATGGTCATGTATTTCCAGGCTGCTCTTGAGTTGGCTTTGAAGCGCTCAGTAAAAGTTACGAGGAGGTGTGACTTTCAATTTCACACCTGTGTGTCCCAGAATTTCTATTGTAAGAGGCCTCTGCCCAGACAAATGTCTGATGAGCGTGGGACCTTTCTTTATCTTGGTCCATTCAAAGTTTTCAAAGGTAGCAACCAGGTAGGTGTCCAGGATCTCGCTTGTGGCTTCTCTTGGGGTAGGGCACGGCTGTTGTCAGCCAAATGTCCCTTGAGCCATGGCAGAAACCTGGGCTGATTTTCAGAAGGCAGACCCTGTCTTTATTTCTTGTTTTTATTTGATTTTGTTCTGAATTAAAAGTAAGCCTGTTGAATAAAACATCCCATATGTTTCCCAGCAAAACCCCTTTACATTGCTACGCCAGGACAGGTTTTTATTCAACATTGTACTTTTAAAACAGGCTTTTTTTTTTTGGGTTTGCAAAAGCCCATTTTGACACATGGTGAATGCGGCTGGGATTTCTCTTTTAAAAGGTTTGCTCTTCCATCTGACTTCCCAATATTGTTCTGCAGCCCCAGCCAGTTTCTCTCATACAGCAATCTGTTTAAGACACAGGTCCACTTAAATTGACCTATGCGCAGAGAGCTAGGATTTGTGTTAAAGCAGTGATTTTTGATATTTTGTGGGTCAAAAGTCAAGCGTTTTTCCATGCAGCTGAAAATAAAGCTTCTTTTGATTTCTCAGAGTTGGCTGGGACAGCCTGTCATTCAGGATTAATGCTCTTTTCTGATGGAGCACAATATGAATATGGATGGGCATGGCAGTGTCTCACTGATAAAAGCAGAGTAATGTAGAACAGATGAAAAGAGCATCAGAGCGGCATCATTTTAAATGTAGAATATTTCCCTTTTTCAATAGGGAACTTTGGGTTTGCAGCAAAGCATTGCTGCTTTTTCACTCTGCTTCTTTATTACACACAAGAACACACCTTGGCGGCCTTTCTCAGGGTGCTCCCTGTTCCATCTTGCTCAATTGCGCTTGGCACAACAGTGCATCCATCCTTTTGTAGCAGCAAAACGCAGTTTTAATGCGAGGCAGTGGTGCTCAAACGAGCCAGCACAGCCATTTTGCTGTTTCTACTGAAATGCAGCTTGGTTATGGATGGGAGTACTGCTGAGTCGGTTAATATCTCCCCCGACTCGTCTGAGATTCCTTGTTGAGGGAGAGTAGGGCAAAGTAGGATTCATCAATGGTGCAAAGTGGGGTTCATCAGGTGGAGTCCTTCTTCCATCATGGAGCGGTACGCCACAATCCTCCTGTTGTTTCTCGTTGGATTGTGGAGCGACACCCGCAATTTCCTCTCAGGTCTTTCTTTGTGGTGTGGAGTGACACCCTCAGCTTTTCCTTTGCTCTTTCCTTTCCCAGTCCGCGGGGAAGTCATCCTTGGTTATGAATGGACAGAAACAGTACGAATCTAGTGAATAAATAAGAACCGGTTACTACATTTTCCCACTGACTGCCTTCCAGGAAGGCTAACAGCAGTGGGACACACATACATCACGATTATTACAGTATGTAGACAACAACACATAATCTCTCCCAAGACAAAGATAATTATGGATTTGGCTAGAATTTTGGGGAATCCCTTTCATTCCTGACAATGAAGAAAAATGTTCCCTGTTAAATAAACATACCTATAACCCTACCTGTTCCCTTCTGGTTCTTCTTCTTCTTCGGGTTCTCATTGTTCTGATGTATCCTCTATTTGATTTTCTCTGGGCTCCTCAATTAGCTGCAAAGTGTGCCTACGGTGACAACTTTTTAACTGATTAATATGGACCCATTTCTCTTCTGTTAGCTCTCCTTTGGGGATGCGGATTCTGTATGCAACAGGTGAAATTGTAGCTACAATTTCAAAAGGTCAGCGCCAGCTGGGGAGAAATGTCCACTCCTTGGTCTGGTTACTTTGGAAATTATACAAGTAGACCCTGTCTCCTATTTGGTATTCCCTTTTGGTTGTTTTTAAGTCATATTGAGTCATCATCCCCTCTGCAGATTTTTCAAGATTCCGCTGAGCGTACGCAAAAGCATGTTGAAGGTGTTTTCTTAGATTTTCAACATACTCATGTGTTGTGGAGGCGTTTATCAGTGTTTGCTCTTGTGTTCTGTAGAGCAGATGATGAGGTAGCACCATCCTTCTCCCAGTCATTAGCTCAAATGAAGACATCTTGGTTGCAGAAGAAGGTGTAGGTCTGATGGCCATCAGGACAAGCGGCAATCAGATGTCCCAACTTGGCCCAGAGTGTCAGAAATAAGGGTTTGGGCAAAAGGAGGCGTGTGCACTTGTAAATACAGGGCTGAACTACAATTCCCAGTAGGCTGTGGGACATTGTGTAGTTCAGCGTTCGCGCTACGGTTCAGCTGTTAGTAATCAAGGGTCTTCATAACCGGCAACCACCTGTGCTCTGGTGTGGATAATTAACGATGAACCGCACAGGCGGTGGCAGAGTTTCATGCTGGTGAGGAAAATTGGAGTTTGTGTCACGCCGGAGGTACGTTGGAGGCTAGCAGATTTACTCTCCAAGTACGAGCGGCTGCCGAGTCGTTGGTAGCTTGATGCCCAGGCTGCGGCAGTGGATGGAGGCCCTGGCGGTATTCCATGTCATCTGTTTGGGTCCGGATGTCCTCGTGAGGCGTCCGGACATTCAGTTAAGTGGGCTAATCTAATTCTTTGATGTGTTGTTATGAGAGTACCTAGCAATTGCTTGTTTATGAGGCACATAAAGGGAAAGAAGTGAGAAGGACGATTAGATTAATTTCTTTACGGATCTGTGCATACATTTTGAGTTTTATGAACACAAAAGTTGTGAAGCTCAAAAGGACATTTGAGAACTTTATGTTGGGGACATTACATGCCAGGCCAGGCGGTTCCTTGCAACCTTTTAAAAGGAACACAGCTAAATGTAATATACAATGTTTTTGTTTGTTGCTTACGCTTGCACAGAGGGCCATGTGTCTTTGTTTTCAGTCACTGAAGGGAACTCCCCTTTTTGTTCGTGCCATACAGCTTATGCAAACCACTGTTCATGTGTATTGAGTTCATAAGAGAGTGTTGTGGGTGTTTGTCTCATTTATGTTACAGAAGCTAAAACATCTGTTGTACATGCATTCATGTGTAGACTATGTGCTGCGCAAGTTACATTATAAGATATCAGGAATATGAGTAATGTCAGGCATAGGTTGGAGGTAGATGATTTAGGAGGTCAGGATTTGGATTACAGGTTCCAGGGCGCTAGGAGTATTTGACTTACAGTGATACAGATATAGGTATATGTGCATGCTTCTCTTCCCCACCTTCCCTTTGTCATTCCACACCCTTTCCCAAACTCTGTCTTCCCCCCATTGGCTGCCACGTGGTTACCTGTGCTATCACTATACAGGCGCCCGTGCCAACCACAGTGGGAAGGTCGATCTGTTTGGCTTCTGTGGTTCGAGAGAGGGGGTTGATGCCCTTATCCCTTTAACAGTTATTGACACAGAGTCTGCCACAAACTTTTTTATAATGCTCACAATTTTTTTGTTGTACCTCTCAACTCTCCCACTAGAGGACAGCTGTATGCAATGTGAAGTTTCCTTTTTACCCCAAATATCTTCCACATCTTTGTCATCACTTCGCTGGTGAAGTGACTACCTCGGTCTGATTCAATCCTTTGGGGTAGGCCAAAACGCGAGAAGATTTGGCTGATCATCAGGGCCGCTGCTGTTTCTGCCTTGCAATTTGGAGCCGGGAGACATTCCACCCATTTGGCAAACATGCATGTTATGGTTAACATGTACTTGTTCCCCCTAGAGGAGCAAATCACGGGCCCGATGAAATCTAGTTGTAAATCTGACCAAAAGAGCGTCATCCCCCTCTTCTGGAGGGAGATCGGTGTGTGAGTGATGTTGGCTGAAATTGTGCACTCACAAGACACCCCTTCAAGTATTGGTTGAGGTCCTGCCCCATGTGTGGCCAGTTTGCAATCTCCCGCCAGATTTCTAGAGTAGTGTGAAACCCCCGATGACCGGCTGTGGCCGCGTCATGGGCGTGACTAAGCATCAGGCTTCGGAAGGAGGTAGGTACCACCCACTGGTCACAGCCAGAGATGGATCTCCTTACCAACAAACCGTCTTGGATTTGGAACATTTTGGGACACTTCATCAACACTTTGAGGACCTCTTTCCCAATGTAATCGGTATCCGTCAGGTGAAAGTTCTCAGGGTCCTCAGTGTGTTGATAAAATCTTCCAATAATTTGATCCCCTTTTTGTGCCGTGATTAAATCAGCATCTGGGGTCTCCTTACTCCACTGGCGAGTTGAGAGTTAATTGTGAGCATTTGTCTGGGACCTAGTGATAGCAGTGTCCTGGATTTCCTCCAACAGGGACTCGATCTCAAGAAGATCCCCCTGGATGGGTCCGGTATTGGCCAGCTGATCAGCTAGGTCGATTCCAGTTTTGTCTGGCCCCTCTATCCTGGAATGACCCTTGATCTTCTTCCAATAGATGGTCATCCCACTAGAGGTGACCAGATCATCCATATTTTTGATTAGCTTGCCATGTTTGAGAGGTTTGTTATTAGCACACAGCATGCCTCTGGTTTTCCAATTAAACAGGTGCTCCACAAACCCGTTCCAGACATACATTGAATCGGTGATTATGACCAGTTTGTGGAGTTGGTGTTGGATGGCAGTGAGGATGGCCTGATGAACTGCCATCAACTCTGCCACCTTACTACTGCGGAGACCGATTTTGTACCCAGCGGAGGGTTCTGTGGCATCATTCACCCAGGCATTCCAAACGCCGGCCACCAGTTCCTTTTCCCTGTTGTCAACATGGTAGGGGCACCCGTCCACATAAACTGTGGGCATTCCCTCGCACTTGTCTTCTTCATAGACTTTGTGCAGGGAATTCATGTACGCCTCCATTTTGTCCTGGATTTTAAGACTTTTGTCCTCGAGACCGTTTTCTCTGGCACAATCATACAAGTCAGCCAGACCTTGCGTGAGGGGACTCTACTTGTTTTGGCCATACCTGACCTCCACAGGAAAGCCTTGCATTGACAGAATCCAGGAAGTAATTCTCGAATTACTCACATTTCCGGACCGGATTCTGTCACTTTGGAGGTATTGCAAAGGCTGGTGTGGAGTCTCCAGTATGATGTGTTCCCCCTGGATGAATCGGCAGTAATTTTTCAATGCCCACACCGCTGCCAGGAGTGCCTTCTCACAATCACTGAATTTTTCCTTCACAGAGGATAAAGTCTTGCTTGCATAGGAGATGATTTTATTGACCTTGTCATGCTTTTGATATAATACTGGTGTCAAGAATGTATTCGAGAACCCTGTCTCCAGGAAGAGCTCCTTGTTTTTGAGAGGGTAAGCTAGACAAGCTGCTTGTGAGAGGCTTCTTGTGAGTTGCTTTACTGCCTCGGCTTGTTCTGGACCCCACTCCCACTTGGCCCCCCCTTCAACAGATGGATCAGGTGTCTTGTGATCTCTGCGTAATCCTCAATGAACTTCTTACTGTAATTAGTCAGTCCAAGGAGGCTTCTTAGCTCCCGCAGAGTAGTGGGGTCTTTAAGTTTTAGGAATGCTTCTACTTTCTTCTCCTGGGGACAGAGACCCTCAGGAGTTATCTCATGCCCCAAGAAGTTGACACGGGTCCTGCACCACTGTGCCTTTTGGAAGGACCGCTTTGCTCCGGCAACCCTCAACTGGGTCAGAAGATGACGGATTTCCGCTATGTGTTCCTCCGCAGTTGAGCTTTTCATCAAGACGTCATCCACATAGGCCAGGTTACCCCTTTCACTCAAGTCGGGCATGGCTTTATGTAGGAAGATGTTGAATTTGTTGCCGGAGTTTATGTATCTGAACGGAGTTCGGTCCATGTGTACTGCTGCCCCCCGAAGGTAAAGGGCAGCTTTTATTGGTCCTCCCTACTGACAGGCATGGTCCAGTACCCATTGATCAGGTCAATGGCAGTGTATACCTTTGACCCCTGGATCTGGGCCAGTCGTTGGTCAATGTAGGGGTGAGGCCATCGGGACATGTGGACCCATTTATTTAGCTCCCTAAATTCTGCACAGAGTCTCCATTGGCCATTTGGTTTTAAAATCCCCAGCACCGGATTATTAAAGGTGCTGTGTACTGGATGAATTATCCCACGGGACTCAAGGTTTTTGATGATTTCCGTCAGGGACTCCATGGATGCAAGAGGCAAGCGATATTGCTTCATAAACACAGGAGTCATTCCAGGGTCCATGGGAATTGTTGTAGTATGGATTTCGGTGCAACCACAGTCGTACGAAACCACAGCAAAGAGATCTTGAAAATCTAAGAACACCTGTTTCAACTTTTGCTTTTGCTCCAGAGTCTCACAGGCATCAGCTAGGTGACCCGCTCTTCAACCATTTGCCTGAAGCCTGGAAAGACTTCCGGTTTTGTTATCTCAGCGGCCTCCTCGAGCTGGGTGGAGAGGTCTCTGGTTAGAGTATTGACCTGGACAGAGGGTTTCAGGTAGGAGAGGCAGTCATTGTGGACCTGGAATATCACCTCATCCTGCCTGATGTCACAGGTCACCTCTTCCTCCCCGTAAAGGCAGGAAGAGTACACCAGGAAATTCCCCCCCTTGCCGGGTGAAGATCCTGTCTGGTGGTAAATCATTATCATTGTCATTGTCAAAACAGTCATTGGGGATTGGTCCTATCAGTTCATTTCCTAGATCCATGGAAAAATGTCGGTCATCAACCGCCATTCCAATAATGGTGCCTGTGCCCAGAGTGATACTCCTGAGGTCGCTGTTATCCATCAATATTGGAATGGTGTTGTGTTCTACATTGACTAATGGTGTGGGAATTAACCCAACCCCTGCTGTTGGAGATGGGCATTGAGGTGTACATATGCGTCAGGATTTAGCAGTTTCTGTCTTCTTTTAATTCAAGTGGGAATTGTCGGGTCCGTCCTGGGATGATGACCTCTTCTCCAATTTGAACTTCAACTGCATAAGGCAGCAATTGGGCTGACCAAAATGCTTTTTCAGAATCATCAAAGCCCATGGGATTGTCCCCTAGTTGGGACCAGGCTTTGTAGTTTATCAGGTCCAAATTAATGGCAAACCGATTGAGAATGTCACTGCCTAAATAGAATGCAGCCAGGCCATCTCGCACGACCCAACAATTATGTTCTATGCTTTTGCTACATATAGAAATTTTGAGCATACATCTGCTAGGCAGGAGATGTTCGGTATTGGGAATTTCCAGGCTCATTTCCCACTTATCGATCAATTTAAATGTGGGAATGGCTGGATCTTTTGGGAGCTCTCTGAACGTGGCTTCGCTGAGGAAGCTCTTACCGTTGTTCACGCACACTCGGGTGAGAACAGACTCCTTCCCATCATTTAACTGAATAGGGATGAACAACTGTTCTCTAATTTTCTGAATATCAGCTAAACCTTGAGCTGGTTTCTCATCACTTCTGGCTATAGAATTGGGATTTTCAGATTGGGGATCAGTATAAAATTTCAAAGTATTTCCTTCCAGTGTGGAATGACACTTAAAACTGTAAGGAAGGTTGATTTTCAGGAGTGGAGAGGAGTTCACATCACCAGTTTGTTGTCCTACAGCAATTACTGTCACGTCAGGTATTTGATTGTTCTGGAAATTAAACTCAATATGATCAGATTTTTGTTCACCCATGTGGCATGTGCCATTCAAACTAACATGGTTGACACTCTGCTTTAATTGTATTGGTATGTTAGTCTGAGTCCAGAGGACCTTGTTCACCCAGTCTATTAGGGGACATCCTGCTCAGGATGTCATTCCCTAGAAGAGAGGGGGTTCCCTCTGGAGTCATGACTATGACCAGGTGTTTCACTTTGTGTCGGCCAATTTTTATTTCCAAATCCGCAGTCCCCTCCACAGGAATTTAATTCCCATCGAAGTTCTGGAGTTGTCCAGGAGGAGGGGTGAGAGGGATCTGGTATCTCTCCTCCTTCCTGAATTTATCTGATCAAAGGCCCTTTTTTGACAGAAGAGTGGCTTGGGACCCATTGTCCACCACTGCTGAAATTGGACATTGCCCTTGCACTTGAACGGGGGCGTAAAATGTCCGCTCTTTCTCCTCAAGTGGGCAAAGGAAATGTGCATTTTGGGCAAGCTGGGTGGTCAATTTCTTTATTTTGGACTCTGACACATTTTAGACTATTTTCTGTGTCAGAGTCTGGGGATCTGTAATAAAAATTTGACATCCTGAAATAGTGGAGATTTTGGAGTCCCCTGTTTCCCCTAGCTCTGTGCTGCCCCTGCTTACTGGGTGGCAGTCACTGCAACCAATTTGTGGGGAAGATCCCTCCATTACTATTTTCTTCTCAGGATGACAATTCTGGGGTTCAGGGATGGGTGACTCTGAATCAGTCCTCTCACCCACCCAGTCATCATTTAGATCTCTTGGGACCCATTTTTCTTTCGGAGGAGTTACCCCAACTCTGAAGGAGAAGATTTATTTCGCAGAATCCTATAAGGATTCTTCCCCTTCAAACTGGAGGACACTAACTTCCTCCACAAAATGGGCCCTTTTACTGTCTTTATTTCTCTCACCCACCTTCTGTTCCCTGGGTTGCAGATTTTCGGGGGCAAGAGATTTTTGTTCCGGTTCCTGGGTGTCCAGGGGCTTTTTACAGGTGAGGAAGGAAGCCTCCTTTAGGGCCTTATACCACCTTCCTCCCGTGCCTCTTCCCCTGGAACCGGTGAATTGTCTGGGTTCTCTCCCCGTCATTGCTCTGGGGCGCCAGACCCCTGGTTGGTGGAGTTCTGAGCCGCCATGTTCATCTGAGGGTTCTGTTGAGCCCTCAACATGCGACCCAGATCCTGTGTGAGGTTCTGGACCTGGCGCTCCAGTTGGGACACCCGTTCAGGCTGGTACGGGGGTCTCTATTCATATCTAAGTGGTTCACGGAAAGGGTAACTATCCCTTCTCCCGGAGTATCCTAGGAATTGTGGATTTTGGTAACCCTCCACCCTTGGCCTACCCTCTCCTGGATTGGCAGTCTGGGCTCCTGAAACCGGGGAAAGAAAGGAGGGTTGTCCTGCAGGTTGGGGTTTTGTGGATACCGAGGAAATAAACTTAGGCCCGGATTAGGGGGATTACTTCCCTCCTGAGGGAAGTTAGGAGGGAAGTTTCTCGGGGCAGTACTTACCTGATTGGACCCCCCCTTGAGCTGGGGGAGTCCATACATACCCCAAGATTGGTCAGTTGCCCTTGTATCTGGGACTTAGATTATCAGGAGAGTTAGGAGTCCCATTGGTGGGATTACCTCCCTGATTGCCACCTGTTTGTGATTGGCCTGAAGGCCTTCTTGGACTCCGGTTTTGCTGGTTTGGGATCGGTGCATTTTTAGGTTCCCCCATTTCTAGGTCCAAAATGGGGGCAACCTTCCCCTCCACCACCTTAACAGCAGTATGGGTGTTGGCTGGTTTGGAGTTTTTACCTTGATTTTTGTTTTCTGAAGGTTTTTGGACTTCATATATCAAGGTGGCCTGCTCTATTACCCAGTCCAGAGATCTTTTATCATGGAAATCCCTCACCAGCTGGGACATGATGTATTTTGGGAGCGCATGAAAGTAGGTTGTGATAAACTCTCTGCTATCCGTGCGCACTCTCCTGGTGGTTTGGGCAAAGGCGCATTTTAATTCCTGAACAAACTCTCGTGGGGCCTGGCCTTCCCCACATTGTAGATTGTAGGCTGCTTTGGGAGCCTCTTGGGGGTTTCTATGGGTGGAGAAGTGCTTCATGTTGAATGTTTTTGGTCTTCCAGTCCAGCAAAGAAGCTGGAGTACTCTGGAGAGAATGTCCTTTTGGCATAATCTATACAGTTCTGGCTATCTTTTATGTGAAATGTGTCCATCATTTGCTCATAAAGTTCCAAATGCTCCCAGACAGAATAGTTTGCATTTTTATTGTACAGTGTCATGAAATTCCTGATGGCCTTGATCTACTAATGTGGTCTTTCACCAGAACTCTTTTTGGTTTATCTGCCTTCTTTTGCCGCTTCACCCGAGTTCATTCGCCCTCAGACTCAGAGGCGCTGCTATTTGAGGTCCCCTCATGATCATCTAGACGCTCCCTGATTCTGTGAGCTTGGAAGGGACTCGCAGAATGGTGGGGCCTAGTTTCCTCTCCCCTGTGGTGCACAGGAGAGTAGTCTTCTGACTCCTCCCTGCTTCCAGGGTTAGCAGAGTATCCCCTCCCACTGCCCTGATTGAGTGGAGGCCTTCAGGATGCTCTTTTGGGGCCTCTTTTTCTGTTGTTCTTGTGCAAATTGAACCAACTGGTCCCTTTGGAGGTAGTGATTCTGTAGATCGAATTCCCTGACTTTCTCCTCAGAGGAGGTTTCCAGGTCAGAGACATCAGCCATTATATTTTTGTATCTATCCAGGGATGCCCTTCTATCAATTTCTGGAGTGCACTAACCTGTCAGCTCCATAATGCTGGGCCTATTTAATTCTGATGGCCTCATGGTTTCTGGCTCATGTGAACCAGTAGCCATGAAGTCAGCAGTGAACAACGTATTAAGTGGGTTGGAGTCCCTTAGTGCAGTGGTCATCATACTATGATCAGGGGTTGCCCTGTCCCACTCTGCCTGTTCGGGGTCTCTCCAGTTTGGATTGGATCTAGGCTACTCTGTCCCCAACCTCGCTAGTTTTTTCTTTTCAGCCCCTATCTCTTGATAATAGGCAAAGATCTGAGCCTTCTGCTCAGCTATCAGGGCTTTACTGGCCTCTATGACCCGCTCTTGAGCTGCCACTTGCTTGTGGAGCCCATCTTTCTCCTCATAGAGGGCCTCATTATCTCTTTGTGCTGCCTGGATAGTTTGGGAACACTGTGCCAATTTTTGTTGCAGGAGACTCACCTCCTGAGTTTGTGCCTTTTTAGTTTGGGTGTTCTCTTCCAGAGCACCTTCTACCCGTCTGGTGTGCTCCAGTAACTTCCATATTCTGTTTTGAGTTCATTTAGTTTCTGGAGGCCCAACTCACTTTCCTGTAAATCTGCTTTTAAATTGCTTACTTCCTGACATAGGGCATCTTTCTCCTGATTTAATGTGCCCCTCTGTTCAGCGAGGTCATCCGTTTGTTGCTTGATGGCATTTAGTTTTTGGCGTTCTTGATCAAAGTTTGTCTGGAGGTGAGGCTCTCTATTTATTAATTCCTTATTAATTCCAATTTGTCAACCTGTTTTTGTAAAGTGGTTATCTGCTCTGAACAGGATGTGTTATATGTTATTTGTTGTTTTAATTTCAATTGACCCTCTTCCAAAGAGTCAGCCTTTTCTTGACACTCCATTATTAAGTCATTTAATTGGGCCTATTGGACTACATTATTTTGCTGTTAGAGAGCCAAGTCCTCTTTTAATTTGTTTATATAATTTCCAGATTCTGTCTCAGAATCTTGTCTCTTTTGCAGTTTTTGTTCCGCTACTTTTAGTTCAGTGTGGATTTTAGTTGAGTTCAGATTGATTTTGCAATAGTTGTATTTTCCTCATGCGTTTCCCGCATCACTCTCATATGGTGATACATGTAGGCCGCAATTCTGACAATTTTAATCTGCTCCTCTTTAATTTTCGGAGTCATCTATAACTCGCTCAAAGCTTGATGTAATAGGTCACCGTCCTGCCACGTGTCCATGTTCATGGCAGTGACCTGTTGCATCATTTTTTCAAGCCAGACTTTTTCATCTTGTTCTGGCCATTCCCCCTTGACAAATAATTTGTGCAAAAGGTGCTCCCTACCTATATTTATCTCTACTGTGGCCATTTTGGAAAGTGTTCTTTCTTTATTAATGTATTTATGCACGGGTAATCTATATTCTGTTGCTTTTAGTCTATTTTGGGGTTGATTTAGTTTTAATTTTATGCACAGGCCTGGTTTTAAGATATTTGTTTTGGGGAGGCGCTTCTACAGTGTAACCCGGTGTTCCAACCACACAAAGTATTACTACCTTGAAGTTTAGTCTGCAGTGTTAAACTGCCGCGAGTGGCAACACAAAAGCCAAATCCCGGACGAGCCGCCAATTTTGTTAAGGATTCCAATCGGGCATCACACACCGGACCAGGACCCTCGCCCTTAGCCTTGTATGTAGCGCTCAATTGAGATGTCTTTTCTCTTTATTTTCTACGAATTGAAATTGAGCCGATACCCAACCCGTCTCACACCCCCTTTTACAAATACCCCAGGTCACAATGGATCATGAACCAGGCCGGTTGGTGGGAATACAATATTTATTTATTTTAATTTCAAAGAAAATCACACCGTTTTTATATGGGGCAACAATCACCAATGGGGTGGTAATTACAATGAAAACCACTGAAATAGACTTGGGCTACCTTCTACAAGAACATATCCAAAGCACAAATGAATAGGAGCACTTTTTCAATTAGGATAGATAGCACCCAAGTTAAGGTTCCCCCTGCTCAGTGGATGGAAAGAAGAAGCAGGTAGTCAGGGATATGAGGCAGCAAACAGAATCAAAATCCGACCTTCCCTCACAAAATAAGAGGCAAAAACCCTTTGCAACGGCCTAAAATGACACTCGGATTTTAACAATAATTAATTATATGTGGGGTTAAATAATAATATACATATGTTTTGTCACGGTATTAGGCATCTTATATCACTAGCAACCAGAAGGTAAGGTATCACAAAGGCATACAGTTCAGTTGAAAACACACTGCAGCAGAATTCACACGTGGAAAAGTTGCATTTACACTTTTTTCAGTTTTAAATGTCAAAACGGTTTTTAAAACAATGGGTGAAATATACAAAATCGGAATGCGGTTTTTGGGCAGGGTGATAGATGCACATCACAGGGACAATAGAGAAGTGCTACGAGGGCTATAGCTGAAGAACGGGATGAGATTTGCAAGGTAAAAAGATAAAAGGAGGGTTGGATTTGGTCAAGTAAAGCTGTTAAACATGAGAAAATCGGTTTTGAAAGAAAGGAAAAGTTTTACTTAAACTAGATTCTTAGATTGTGAAAGCAGGACACAGTATGATCCCAGGTTAATTTGCAACTTAACCCTTTCACCCCGCGTTCAGATCTATGTGGGAATTAATTTAAATTATTCCAAATATTGCTAAGGAGTTACAAGATGAGGTGAATGAAAGAATTGCTCTAACACTAGAAAAGCAAGGAAGGGGTGCACAGAGAATTCTAACAGTTTTCGACAAGTTACCAGGGTATGGGGATAGGATTACTTAAAGAGTAGAACAAAGACAAAGTATCAAGATGGGGTAGGCTATGGATTGCTATGGGTGGGGAAATACTCACAATCCGCTCTTTGATTTGGGATTAGGAACAGCCAACCGGGTTCTGGACTCCAAGACTCGGGTCACCAGATAGCGGGCTCTCCTGGTAAAAGACAGTTGGGCAAAGGTCTGGTTGTCATGCACCCTTCTACTCATGCCTCCGCAACCCGACCCCTAGAGTACCCACAGCATGCCCTTGTCCCGCAACCCCCTCCTCCAGTACTCTCATAGGACGGGGGTCACGTGAGCGGCTGGGTTCTTGTGTCCTTTTGGGACATTACAGTGAATCAAGGCACGGCAGGCGCCACACCATTTCTGCCTATACCCGTTTCTTCAGTGGCGGCTGCCCTGGCACCTTGGGGCCGGCAAGCACAGACGATCGCATCCATGTCACGTGACTGCCTGTCCGTCCTCGATCACGTTTTTCAAGCCATCGGTCACGTGAGGTGGTTGCGCGTCACGTGGCAAGTAAGCGATTAGGATTAAAGCGATGATTTGCGCCCTGTTTGTTGCTTCACAGCTGTTTCTTTGGAACTCTGTACGGCGCTGACTACCTGCTCTTGTTTCTTGGATTCTTGACCTCGGCATCGTTTCACGGCTTCCTTCGGATTTCCTCTGGTTCTGGCGCTCTACATTTGGACTGATACCTCTGGTTGACCACAGCACTGTTTCACGGCTTCCTTTGGATTTCCTCAGGCTCTGACACTTGCAATTTGGATCCTTGGTTACCTTGGCTGAACTCACGGATTGTTTCACAGACTTTGTTACCATTTCCTAAGCTCGAACTACAGCTGGAACAGATTGGTGTTCCATAAGCACCCTAGTGAGCACTCCAACTCACCCTTAAAGGCATGATTCGGTAAAAAATGTTATTGTCCCTACGGGTCGGCCATGTTTTTTTAAGCCTAAGTGGCTCGATTTTAGAAAAATTTCCTATGGACCTTACCCGAGTTTTCGTCCATTAAACGCACGCGAAAACAGGTACCTGGGCGCTGCCATTTTGTGATAATCCTATCATTTCCCCCATCGCCCTGGCTGACCTGCTTTTGCGGCACTAAATCAAATCCCCCGCCCCTGAGCCTGACATTATCAAAACATTCATATTCCCCGCCTCTCTCCGTGACGTTCCTGTGCTGCGTAGGCAAACGCGCCCAGTCGTCTTCTGCGCGACTCCACACAGAACCCGGAAACCAACACAGATCAACTCACAACACAGCGCGCCACAATTCGGAATATGAAACTATACTTTAAAATGAAACAGCAACACGGTACATTTGGTAAAGTACATGTATTTGACATTAAATGTTTAGAGAATATTCAGCAATTGCCATATGAACTCTGAAAGCCATTTATTTTCTTTTATCTGTATCCACAGTAACTGTTCCGTTTCATCTTGAGTCACGTGCTGTTCCTTTATGGTACACAGGGTGTTCATTTTCGTAAAAAGAATCACTTTGGAAGCACGGTGAACCGCAAGGCTGTTCCATCAACTAGGCACTAGTCCAGCGTAAAGGTTGATATGTTGCTTCTAGCCACTAGTACAGCGTAAGGGCATGTGGGCCCTTGGCGATCGTCCCATAATAAGGTGTCTGCTGAAGAATCCATCCGCCGGTGTCTCAAACAGATGGCAGTGGCAGAAAGGGATCAAATACCTGTTATGAAAACAATAAAATGATAATTAGTCTCGCTAGCCGAACTTCATTAATATTACTCATTTTATTTATTATGGCCGATCAGAAACTATTTGCTTGCAAGGATAGTTCAGTGGAGTATGTTCGTCTCTAAAATCAATGCGAAAAGTAACGAGATAAATCGAGGCCAACACACAATGAGAAACGACTGTTTGTCTACATGCCTGTGTAATGATATGATATATGATATGGCATGTGTAACGCGCCTATACAGAAGTGTTTCAAGGCGCGACGAGGCAGGGTGGGGAACAAGGGGAGACAGACAACGATACTACTAGGCCAGGTGTCATTCAGATCGAGCAAGGGGAAGGGAAGAGGGGGGCAAAAGTGCTGTACATGGTTAGTAGAATACAAGATAAATAATAGGGCCAGCTGGTGGCAAGTGCAAGGTAAGTGCCGGGAGAAGGGGCTGAAGGATACAGAGACAGTCCTGTAGTGCTGGTAGGCAGTGCAGGGAAGAGTGGCTGGGCCAAGGAACGAGATAGTTGAGACCTGTGGACCTGCATGCCCATGTGCCCACTACGAACATGTTTCCCTTTCTTTTCCTAGCTCTTCATTCATTCATTTATTCATGCATCCATTCATTAATTCTTCATTCCGGTATAAAAGCGTCTAAAGATTTACTCACATTATATTTGAAATTTCCATTGTGTCTCTGCGTAATACAGTCTGTAAATCTGACTGTGCTCTTGACAACGATTTTTCGTATACTGAACTAACATGAAACTGGGTCTAGTTTCAGAATTTTCTGCCTTATCGTCTATTACGTTATTGCACACCCCCTTCAAATGAAGTTCTTTCGGCATGGTCCCTGTCTCAAGGTCAAAAAACAATACAACCTTATACTTCCAGTGCGACTTGTGGGCCTCTTCTGGCCGCGAGCTGAAAATCAAAGCCGCTGTCCTTCACATTCTTTATTTGCAACATCCCGTAGTAAAGGCATCTGTGAGAACTTGAAGTTTCGAATCCATCTATGTAGTGCGCCTCAATGTGAAAATGCGAACTGGCTTCTCTCCCAAATGCCACGGCCCGCTTTGCGCGTTCTAAGGCCCCCAATTTTGTCCCCGTTGCCTCGGGCTTTGCAGCCCCAAAGAATCATAACTATGGAGACATTTAATTTTTGGATGAAGGTCAGGGAAAGTATAAAGTACCAGAGGAGTTCAGTTAAAAGTGAGATTTATTGTTTGTTTGTTTTATTGTTTGCAATACGCAAGCCTCCCCTCCAATAACAGTGCGCAACAGTGCGCAGCATTTACATGAGATGAGACATGAGAAAAATATATACATACACATATATGAGGTGAATAGAGAGAGAATTCAAAGATGACACCCAGCAATTTCGCCACCCATGATGGTGAAGGTAGGGGTTAGGGTTCCAGGTACACTGTACAATAACATTTATTTACAAAAAGACAATCGTATTGCAATTATAGACTTATAGACATGGTCAGCAATAATCAGACAATGGTCAGCTTGTTCGCCACCCATGATGGTGAAGGTAGTGGTTAGGGTTCCAGGTACACTGTACAGTAACATTTATTTACAAAAAGACAATCGTGTTGCAATTATTTAAACCGGGATTTGTACCTCACAACCAGCTCCCCTTTGGGTGGACATGGCACAGTTGCAATGTTCGTTGGCAACGCATCACTGCTCTGCACAGAAACGTCCAAAATTCCATATCTGTGCTTCTCTAACACAGCAACAATAAGGCCTTTCGCGCACACGTCGAGTACAGCGAGTGCTGTTTGCTGGAGGAAGACTTCGCTTGGATCGCCTGCGCTGTCGGAGGGAGACTGCGTGTGGATTGCCTGCGCTCGTCTGCGCTGCAGTGAACGCGGAACTTTTTTCTGCTTGGAGGACGTCTTTAACAGTTGCACCTAGTGTGCCTGACCAAGGTCCTTTCCTGTCTGTGAGGCCGCCCCTCACTAACTCCGCCCTTCCCACCATCCATAACTACCACGCCTTCCGCGCACAGGCGCCGCGCACACGTCGAGTACAGCGAGTGCTGTTTGCTGGAGGAAGACTTCGCTTGGATCGCCTGCGCTGTCGGAGGGAGACTGCGTGTGGATTGCCTGCGCTCGTCTGCGCTGCAGTGAACGCGGAACTTTTTTCTGCTTGGAGGACGTCTTTAACAGTTGCACCTAGTGTGCCTGACCAAGGTGACTGTGTTCTTGGGGGCTCACCATACATATCCAGGGGAGGGGCAGTGGTTGCGTGTGCACTCCCAGGAGCTGCCTGTGTCCCAGAGGGAAAAAGGGTGGTTCTATTGTGACTCGTGTAGACTCTTAGGAGTCTCCCAGTGTTTCAAAGGGAAAAAGGGTGGTCCTATTGTGACACGTCATAAACTATGTTCCCTCCTTTTTCTTGATTACAACGTTGGTCGCAAGTGTTTATTGTGTTCTTTGTTTGTTTTACTTTTAAAGGTCCTTCCTGTCTGTGAGGCCGCCCCTCACTAACTCCGCCCTTCCCACCATCCATAACTACCACGCCTTCCGCGCACAGGCGCCGCGCACACGTCGAGTACAGCGAGTGCTGTTTGCTGTTCGCGGTGCGCGGAGCGGCGGGGCGGAATCCTTTTCCCTGTGGGGGTCCATCACGGTAGATTCTCCTTCTCCCAGGTTAAACAAGAAGAGTTGGGTTACCTGACTATCATTACTATATTACGCAGAGCGCGGAGTGGTTAAGAGGGAAAAAAAAAAAAAAAAAAAAAAAAAAATGTCCTACCGCCTTACAACAAATATGCCCCCTGACAGTACCGATATTTATCTTCTATCTAAAACCTGCTCTACTTCCTGTATGGTCGTGGAAACAGATCCTGGTCCGCAATTTTTACCTAAAACCTGCTCTACTTCCTGTATGGTCGTGGAAACAGATCCTGGACCTCAACCTTTTTACTCGGCACACTCCGCCATTGATTCGGGGAAATTATTTCAAGTCAAGTCTATTTTCTCATTTGAACATGATGTGCATGACCCTATAGTTTCGATTTCCGCCATGTCAACATCGAATTTGAGAACCTCTGGTATTGGATCACAGAGGCAACATACGGAACTTCCAAGCCATTTCCAAACTCCTAGTGTAACTAATAATCCTTGTCCACTATCAGATATCACCATGTTGGCCTCGACGCGAAATGTTTCACGCCTTTCCTCATCCCATATTGGCATTTCACCAATTCCCTTTCCACCCTTACTACAAGATCGCTCCAATCCATTGACGGAATCAACACAAAATGAGTCTATCATGGATGGGAGCATGTCGATCTATCCACCTGCTAATCCATTAGGAACCATGTCTCTTAAAAATGATCGGTTTCGTTCCCATTCCCCTCAATCTTTGTTACCTTCTTTTGTTTTACCGACCCCAAGAGCTTTTAAAGAAGTATCGACAGATACACGATTACATGATATGGTTATGACACAACCAGCTATGTCTGCTATCAATACCACCCTCATGAGCTTGTGCAAGCTATTTGAATCTCTAGATACAAAGGTCTCTCATCAATCTAAACAGTTTGACGATTTAATGAGATGATTGTCGGTTCATTATGTCTCTGTTGCTGCCAAAAACATCACCTCGCTAAGTAAGCAAAGTATGACCGATCCCGCGCAACAACGCGAGGATCTAATAACATCTTTATCACCAGTAGCCAAATCTGTCCATACTACTAATGCACCCATTGCTGGATTTAGTGCCCTTCCTTTGATTCCTGGTATCATTTGCCCTTGTGAGGCTTCTTATGACATAACATCAGCCCCTCAAAAGTGTTCTGCACAGATACAAAACCAGATTCCATCAGATAACAAAATACCCAGTCCAGCTCTGACAAGATCTGATATTAGAAAAAATGGTCAGGGCCGCAGTCATCTGGACGCCTTGAACGCTCGGAACCCAAAGGTCATGCCAAAAAAACCCTTGGCACTAAAAAAGACCAAAAACATGGTTGGTCTGAAACAAACCAAAAAAACATTGAATTCCTTTTTTAAAGCCCTGGGTAAATCGACAGCGCATCAAGAAAGGGAAATTGCACCCCCAGGGCCTCCCCATGTTTTGACACACACCACTAAGAATGCACCAGTTCCGGGGAGAGATGGCGAGAGCTGGTCAATGAAACTCCAACAGGGTGAGCAACCCCACGTTTTGCCTTTCACCTTTACAAACGTGCCGGCCTCGGGGAGTGCCCCCTTAGACTCTCAACCATCGAAGAAGGCTGCTCAGGAGTACCCTTTGAACTTTGGACAGAGTAGGCTGATGATACACCAACAGACGGAGATACCGTTTATAGCAAACAAGATCCTCAAGTTATCACTTCCAGTGCCGGCCATGCTGTCAGAAGAACATTTGTTGACCTTCACGGAACATTCTAAACAGCCGTCTTTAATTGCGACAAAAGGTATTCTATCTCCTTTGTCCCAATTAATATCTGCCATAGACCGGAATATAGAGGCTGACAGACAACTGGTGACACTAAAAGCACAAAATGAAGCACATCATAGACTTTTTATGCCCAAAGGTGTCCCAAACACAAGAGAGCCAAGTCAGACCATTATACCTCTTCATAGAGATTCCCTAAGCTCCTCTACTACTAATGGGCCGCTGATGAACATGGACTCTAATATTACTGATTTTGGCCACCAAAAGAAAGCCAAAATGCCAGTTCCCCCAGCTGATCTGGTCTCTTCTTTACAGTTGCATACTCTCAAACAACAAATAGATACCTATTTGGCCAATAGTTTAGCTCAAGCACAAAATGCTTTGAGGTCATCGACAGTAGCTGCGGAAACTCAACATCCATTGCAGCCTTCTATAAGTCAACACCCAACCAGTGTATGTGTTCATGGAAATCATGAGTCTAATCATCCTGATATGCCCCACTTGCAGTGGGCTCCAGAGAAAAATTCGAGTCAGATAATATCACGTCATTTACATCCACGGCGTGCTTCCTTTTTCACACTCATTCTGAAATGTAGAGAGGGAAATTTTCCCAGCTATGATTTAAATCGCAATAGCGTTCTCAACATTTTTAGAGATATTGAGGATTTGAAAAAGGTGGCATCACATGATATTGACCAAATTGAATTTGTTTCTGATTTAACAAATTCAATTGTGAGGCTATGGATACCATCTGCTCTAGTTCATGATGCCATCTGGCAATGTAAAATGTCATTATTCAGTATGGGTTTTCTCCTTGCAGAAGATCCAGCTAAGGAGCGCTTGCCAATTCAACAGCTAAGGCATAAACCTAATATATACAGTGGCGCTCAACGTCCTTTGGGTAATGTACAGAACGATGATATTTCCCATCTGTAACCATCAACGTCAGAAGTGACAGAGGTCGCTTATTTTCTGAGTTGGAACACAAGAGGACACTCTCACTTACCTTCCACTTTTGCACAATTTACCGTCAAATATCATCTAATTGCCTTACAAGAAACCTGGCTAACCGCCTGTCCTGTTTGGGATGGCTATGAAATCTCCCTTCTTCCTGCCAAGTCTAGCAAAGGCCGTCCTTCATCAGGCTTATTAGTGGGAGTACATCATGCCAGTGGTTTTTGCATTGCTCCGTGGGCCTCAGTTGATGTCCAGATTCAGTTGGTCCTTATCTGGGATCATTCTCAAGAATTAGCACTCATAAATGTTTATCGTAATCCGTCCATGATGGATGATGAGGTTTTTTTTGAAGGTATGAATAAAATGCTTAACCTTATATTAACTAGGAAATCTGTATCCCACATTATTGTTGCGGGGGACCTTAACTTGGATTGTCGAGATTTACTAACACCTTCTTCAGTGGCCTTAAAATGGACAACTCTAATGACTGAAAGGAACCTACATAGATTAAATGGCTCCATAAAGGGTGACACCCAATCTCACTACACCTGGCATTGAGGTTCAACCACGAGCACTCTAGATTATATATACACGAACTCTTTTCTGTTTCAAAGAGCGCAAGAGCTCACCATTTGTCCACATCCTAATAGTGATCATTGTCTTTTAATTGTGAAATTTACATGGATATTTGAACATGAATCCCATCGCCAGGTCCATCGTGACATAGCATCTATTAACACGGCACGAAATCGTCTCAGATGGACCTCGCAGAAATTACATTCATTCATGTTCACTCTAGAAGCAAATGATTGGCATACTAATGGGGTATCTTATAATGATCTGTTAAAGCCCCACAGACAAAACATCACGATCTTACGCCATAATCGCATTTATCATTCACATACTTTTGATCCTGCAATCAAGAAATTAAAAGCTGAATATAGGAACATTAAGAAACAGATTATTGCTCAACATGGTCCATTTTGTTATCAGCTATTAAAGACTGCCAAATGCCGCTATAAAAACTGGCTCAAACAGAGGAAATCCTTACAGTTTCACCATGACAGTGTCTCTTGGCTCGGTGCAGTGAGGAACAAAAATGCGGCACAGATGTGGCAAATGTTGAATAATGCCAAAATCAACTTACAGGGTGACGCTCAGATCAACGGCGTCACCGAAAAAGAATGGATCTCATACTTCTCGACATTATATGCTGATCCGATCTATGACAAATTGCTTTATACATCAGCTTCTTGATCACCCTGGCAACTTTGTTTGTCAGAAGACTTAATTCTAGCTTCCCTTAAACAAATTAGTTCATCGAAAGCCCAAGGCCCAGATGGGTTGTCTAACTATATGTTTAAGGCTTCTCCACATGAATGGGCTCGTATTTTGTTTCTAATTTTTAATAAAGTTCTGGCCATCCGCAAAATTCCTGCTTCTTGGAAGACCTCGATCATCATCCCCATTTTCAAGAAGGGCGATCGTACCATCCCTGCCAATTATCGGCCGATCGCTCTTCTTGATGCTCCGGGGAAGGTATTTGCAAAGATTGTTTTGGCTGAATTCAATGCGTGGACTTGCCGTGCTCAGCTGCGTGATTGTCACGGCTCGGGGAGCCTGGAAGCTCTGGAATAGGTGGAAGCGGCGTACGGATATCCCGATCACGCTTCCTCTACCCAGTGCAGCGGTCTAGTCTTTTCAGCAACGTATCCCGACACAGGTTATAGCCCGCCCCTTCCTGTGTTCGGGTGCGTTGCAACGCTCCTGTTTTTCGGCTGCTGCTTGTCTTTCGTGCTCGTGTCCCCTGCTACCGTTTTGTTTTCCGTACTCTAACCCCCCCTTCCTTGTTAGTTTTCTTGTACCCTCTCCGGTCACCCCGCTCCGGCTCTAGGTACTCTCCTTCCCAGGTTTCTCTTTTCCGGAGCTCGCTCCGATTCTTGATTCCTCCCTCTCCCCTTTTCCTCGCTCCCGTTCTCCATTCCCTTCCCGTCCTACCGCCTAACTAACTTCCCTCTATTACTTCGTTCCCGTTTCCTTACCTCCCCTTCCGCCCGCCTTTGTTTACTATTCTTGCCTTTCCGTCTTTTCAATCCTTCCGCCTTTCTTACTTACCTTCCTCCACTCGCCTTTTCTTGTTTATCGGCTCCTTCTGTGTACCGTACCCAGGAATACACTTCGGATTTGCCTTGCCTAGCCCTCTTTCCTTGTTGCTGATACTTTGGACTTCCGATTTCTTACCTGCCTCTGCTATTCCTCCTTGGAGGCCTGCTGCCCAGTTCTGGAAGGGTGTGTGCCTCTTCTCCAGCAGATACCCAGCTCCTGCAAGTGTCAAGTGCTTCCTACTACAGACGATTCATCTACAGTTCTCTGGGGTTTTTTCAGCCTCTGGCTTTTTTCCCCCCAACTCCGCGGCCGCGGAGGGTCACCACCGCTCACCCTTGGGGTGTCGCGGTGGCGGCCTCCTTCGGCCGCTCTCATCTACAAAAAAAAGGGAAGGCCAAGCCTAAGGAGAACCAGACCCTGAACCTACGCCGGGGAATACGAGGTGAGGAGGAAAGGGAAGTAAGGGAGGCCGAGATCCTACAGGATCAAGAGGAGATTCTCGATACCCTTGACAGTTTGCAACGCCCCAATACCGCCATGGCCTCCCCTCAACAGATCCAAGAACTGATAGCCGCAGTTCAAAACCTCAACCTAGAAGTGCAGAATCTTAAAGGGGCCAATGCTACACTACAGCAACGGATCGCAGAACGAGATCTTCCGTCCACCGACCTGCCTCCCTTACCTCTTGTGTCGGGAAAATTTGATGGAACCCCCAAGAAACTCCAGGAATTTTTGGATGCATGTCATCTGCATTTTTCATTCCGTACACATACTTTCACCTCTGGTCACGCCAAGGTGGGGTTTATGATTACCCATATGTCCAGTAACACCTTGGCCTGGGCCACTCCTCTAGTGAACAGATCTGATCCCGTCCTCCTAGATTACGAGGCCTTCAAGACTTTGATGAAACAGACGTTTCTACGTACCGAGAGTACCTACTTGGCATCCGAAGATCTGCTAGACATCAGACAAGGAAACAATGATGTTATGTCATATATCACCTCCTTCAAGCAAATCGCTGCGGAAGCAGGATGGCAAGAACAAGCACAGTATGCCATCTTTAGAAGGGGGCTGCGTGAGGAGTTGAAGGACGAACTAGCCAGGATAGAACGTCCTCTTACCTTTGCTGACCTGATCTCGGCTACTCTCCGGATAGATTTCCGACTGGCAGAACGTCGAGCAGAACGCCGCAAGACTAAGAGCAGTACATCAATACCCCCTGGCCCTTCTCTTTCCTTCCCCCCTACCTCCACTCGTCTCACAAGAGAAGAGCCTATGCAGATCGGAACCACACGTTCCCCTCTCACCGCAGAGGAACGTAGAAGAAGACGAGAAGGGAACCTGTGCATGTATTGCGGATCGCCGCTTCACCTGCTCAGGGATTGCCCCGACGTTCCACCCAGGCGTTCGGGAAACGAACACCCTCGGTAAAGCTGGGGACGCATTACCGAGGGAGCGAAGCTAGTCCCTTTGTCACCCTTTCTGTTACTTCTCCAGAGTGCACCGAAGACCACCGTCTTATGGTTATGGCTGTCACCTTGATCATCAACAAGACTACCATTCAGACACAAGCCCTGTTGGACTGCGGAGCCGCAGGCAACTTCATGGACACTCTCTGGGCCGAAAGGCAAGGCATTTCCCGTGTTGCCAAGGCCGAAGACCAAAAGGTAGAAGGCGTGGACGGAAGGCCTTTGAGCTCGGGTCTCATCACGCACACTACAGAAGTCCTTGCCTTACACATCATGCAACATTCTGAACGTTTGTCTTTCGACTTGATCAGGGCTGCTCACTTCCCATTAATCCTCGGGATTGGGTGGTTACGAAGACACAATCCTACCATTCTCTGGTCCGAGAACGTTTTGAGTTTCCAATCCACCTTTTGCAAGACCAACTGTCTACCTCAAACAGAATTCTCTACAGTACACACCTTTTGTGGTGAAGATCCCAAAACTATCCATTGTTTGCCTGCTTATCTCGCTGAGTATGCCGACGTAGTTACAGAGAAGATCCCCCTGGATCTTCCTCCGCATAGGCCAGAAGACTGTGCCATTGATCTTCATCCAGGGTCCTTGGTTCCGTTTGGTCGCCTGTACCCGCTAACCCTCCAGGAAAAACACCATTTGAAGGAATACCTGGACAAGAACTTAGCCAACGAACTCATTAGACCTTCTAAATCCCCTGCCGGTGCATCATTGTTTTTCATCCCCAAGAAGGACACCAAAGAACTTCGTCCTTGTATTGACTACAGGGGTCTCAACAAGGTCACCATCAAAGATCGCTATCCCATGCCCCTCATCTCCGAGATCATTCAGGCCGTACATTCTGCCACTGTCTTTACTAAACTGGACCTGCGCAATGCGTATCACCTGCTCAGGGTACAAACCGGAGACGAGTGGAAGACGGCTTTTAGGACACCTTTTGGGTTGTACGAGTACCAGGTGATGCCGTTTGGGTTAGTCAACGCTCCATCTATCTTCCAGCGCTTTATGGATAGGCTCTTCTCGGATCTCCTAGGCAACTCGGTCATCGTCTATCTCGATGATATTTTGGTTTACTCTCGCACCCAAGAAGAACACTGTCTACACGTAGGGGAAGTTTTTCACAGACTCCAGGACCATCAACTCTCAGTTAAGTTGGAGAAATGTGTTTTCTCAGCATCAACTATACCCTATTTGGGATACATTCTTTCTTCGGCAGGGATAGCCGTTGATCCACGCAAGGTCAGTTCCATTTTGGAGTGGCCATCCCCTGCTTCTGTGAAGGACATTCAGAGATTCTTAGGACTCTCGAACTTTTATCGGAAGTTCGTTCCGAACTTCTCCCAATTGGTGCTCCCGATGACCTCTCTCCTCAAAAAGACCTCTTCGCCATTCCGGTGGACTACCGAAGCAGAAAGAAACTTTCAGCTGCTAAAACAATCCTTCTGTGTGGCTCCTATATTACGTCAACCCAATCAAAACCTTCCCTTTGTGGTGGAAACTGATGCCTCTTCAGCCGCTGTGGGAGCCGTCCTACTTCAGGAATTCCAAGGGAAGGAACACCCGGTATCATACTATTCCAAGACTTTGAATCCCAGTCAACGTAACTACTCTGTGATTGAGAAAGAACTGCTGGCAATGAAATTGGCCTGTATAGAGTGGCGTCATCTACTCCAAGGGGGAATGCACCCGTTCACACTCCGAACGGACCATAAGAATCTCCAGGTGTTACGCCAGTTTGAATGCTACAACACCAGACAAGCAAGATGGGCGCATTTTTTCGCGCAGTTTGACTTTAACATCACATACATTCCGGGCAACCAGAATGTAGTAGCCGATGCCCTATCACGACGTAGTGACTATCTTATGGAACTGGAGACCAAGCCTGAGCTAATGTTTCCTGAGTCCCGTACCATAGGAACGTTATCCGCGTTCCTACAACAAGTCAAGGAAGACTCTACCGGAAGGTTTGAGGCCGATACCGGTCTAAAGAAGAAGAAGAATTATGTTATCCAAGACGGCCTATACATTGTGGACAAGAGATTGTATCTACCAACCCCTTCTCTCCGGGAAAAAGCTCTTTCCTGGTACCACGATGCCAAGGTGGCAGGTCATCGTGGCATCTACAACACTCAGGAACTCCTACTGCGCCATTTCTTCTGGCCTCGAATAAGGGAAGAAGCCAGGCTATACGTCCAGTCATGTATTACCTGCCTACGCAATAAAGCCTCCACTCAAAGACCTTTAGGTCTGCTTGAACCGGATTCTATACCTACCGGTCCATGGACCACTGTCTCTACCGATTTCATCGTAGAGTTACCTGAATCCAGTGGTTGTACCTGTATCATGGTTGTCGTTGACTCATTCACCAAGATGGCCCATTTTTCCCCCCTACCAGGCATACCAACCGCTTCAAGTATGGCCGAGGTGTTCCTAAAAGACATTTTCAAACTGCACGGGATTCCTACTAAGATCATCTCTGATCGTGGCAGCCAATATACTTCCCGATTTTGGTCCTCTCTCTGCGAAAGACTAGGCATCGAGAGGGCTTTAACGTCCGGGTACCATCCTCAATCAAACGGCCAGACTGAACGTCTAAATGGTACACTTGAGCAATACCTAAGGTGTTTCGTCAATCAACGCCAAGATAACTGGGTTCAACTGTTGCCGACGGCCGAATTCTCGTACAACAACTCTTGTCATTCAGCCCTCGGTATGAGTCCTTTTTTCTGCACCTACGGTTACCATCCCCGTGCCTTACTTCCTTTGACCGGCATTGAATCCACAGTCCCTTCTGTAGAATCCATTGCGGAAAGCCTCCAAGAAGCTCATCGTAAGGCCAAACTAGGGCTCCAGGAAGCTCAAAACAGACACCGTTACCAGGCGAACAAACATCGGAGATCAGTTCCTGAATGGGACGTGGATTCCAAGGTTCTGCTATCAACCAAATATTTGCCAAGGTGGGTGCGCCCTTCCAAGTTGTCTCCCAGATACATAGGGCCTTATAAGATAACCCAGATAATTAATCCAGTGGCCTTCCGCTTACAATTACCCTCTCAATTACATCGTATACATCCCGTTTTCCACTCTTCTCAGCTTAAAGACTTTCATGAGGACAAATGGTCTCGTAGGAAGACTGCCTCTCCTGTGCCAAAAAGTCCAAAGACCGACATCTTTGAAGTCTCTCAGATATGCGATTCACGTTATCACAAGGGTCGTCTAGAGTATCTGGTCCACTGGAAAGGATACCCACGATCAGAAGACTCCTGGGAACCTAAAGGACATCTGGACTCGCCCCTCTTGTTACGCAAATATCATCGTAGTCACCCTGGCAAGCCAGGAGGGGTGGACCATAGGAGGGGGCATACTGTCACGGCTCGGGGAGCCTGGAAGCTCTGGAATAGGTGGAAGCGGCGTACGGATATCCCGATCACGCTTCCTCTACCCAGTGCAGCGGTCTAGTCTTTTCAGCAACGTATCCCGACACAGGTTATAGCCCGCCCCTTCCTGTGTTCGGGTGCGTTGCAACGCTCCTGTTTTTCGGCTGCTGCTTGTCTTTCGTGCTCGTGTCCCCTGCTACCGTTTTGTTTTCCGTACTCTAACCCCCCCTTCCTTGTTAGTTTTCTTGTACCCTCTCCGGTCACCCCGCTCCGGCTCTAGGTACTCTCCTTCCCAGGTTTCTCTTTTCCGGAGCTCGCTCCGATTCTTGATTCCTCCCTCTCCCCTTTTCCTCGCTCCCGTTCTCCATTCCCTTCCCGTCCTACCGCCTAACTAACTTCCCTCTATTACTTCGTTCCCGTTTCCTTACCTCCCCTTCCGCCCGCCTTTGTTTACTATTCTTGCCTTTCCGTCTTTTCAATCCTTCCGCCTTTCTTACTTACCTTCCTCCACTCGCCTTTTCTTGTTTATCGGCTCCTTCTGTGTACCGTACCCAGGAATACACTTCGGATTTGCCTTGCCTAGCCCTCTTTCCTTGTTGCTGATACTTTGGACTTCCGATTTCTTACCTGCCTCTGCTATTCCTCCTTGGAGGCCTGCTGCCCAGTTCTGGAAGGGTGTGTGCCTCTTCTCCAGCAGATACCCAGCTCCTGCAAGTGTCAAGTGCTTCCTACTACAGACGATTCATCTACAGTTCTCTGGGGTTTTTTCAGCCTCTGGCTTTTTTCCCCCCAACTCCGCGGCCGCGGAGGGTCACCACCGCTCACCCTTGGGGTGTCGCGGTGGCGGCCTCCTTCGGCCGCTCTCATCTACAAAAAAAAGGGAAGGCCAAGCCTAAGGAGAACCAGACCCTGAACCTACGCCGGGGAATACGAGGTGAGGAGGAAAGGGAAGTAAGGGAGGCCGAGATCCTACAGGATCAAGAGGAGATTCTCGATACCCTTGACAGTGATCCAAATCAAACGGGATTCGTAGCGGGCATGGGCACATCCATAAATTTATTTACTCACAATGCCATCAAATTACATTGCATTCACCAAAAGCAAACCGTTTATTTTGCTTTTATTGATCTCAATTCAGCTTTCGATTCAGTTAGTCGGGTGCTTCTGTTGGCCAAAGATCAGTGTCCCGAGACATTGTTAGACACCATACATCAGTTTCATTACAATACTTCAATTACAGTTCGTCTAACCTTAGACGGTATGTTATCTGGAAAAATTCCTACATCACGAGGCCTAAAGCAAGGTTGTTTATTGGCATCTGCCATTTTTAATTATTTCATGCAAGATTTAAGATTTGATTTAGTGAAAACCATTTCAGATTCACCGAAATTGAATGGTTACACAATTCAGTCCCTCCTCTACGCTGATGATTTGGTTTTGGTTTCAAAGACTCAAGTAGGGCTTCAACGACTTTTGGATACATTTTACTCTTATACTGTGCATAATGAACTCAAAGTCAATTTTACTAAAACTCAAATTGTGGCTGTTTGTCCAAAAAGGCGTTGTTTCTCTTCTTATATTTGGCACATGAACCAAGTTCAGATTAGCAGAGTGCCCTCATATACTTATTTGGGAATTGTATTTGAGAATGTACAATCTCCTGCAAGTCATCTGGCACGTTTGGCATCCAGGCTAACTGGCTTCATATCTCAGGCAACTATTTTAATGCACAAATTTGGCAAATTTTCAGTCCTTCCTGCATGGCAGTTCTGGACTGCAAAAATAGTCCCGGCCCTACTGTATGGCTTGGAAACCTTTCAAGAAATTTCACCCAAGCATTTGGCCAAATGGGAAGCGCGCTATTGGCGTCACATTTTGCATCTACCTAACTGTATCCCGGTGAGTTGGCTGAGATATGAGCTTGGCCTGATTTCGTTACATGCTATCCTGAATTGGCACAAATGTGCCTTTTTTAGAAAATGCATTATGTCATCCACATCACGAATTTTGCTGCAATATTTATCATCTTATATGTTTTCAACAAATCACGACTTTGTTAAGACATGGCTAATGTCTGTCTATGTGGTACTAATTAAAGCTGAAGTATCCATTGAGCTATTAATTTGCAATCCAGACACAGCCAAAAGCAAAATGTATGCCATAGACTGGATTACAACTCGACAGAGTTGTCTTATGTATCAGGATGCTGACGCTAATAGATTTCCGCATAAGAAAATGCGAACCCTGCCTTCATATTTAGTACGTTGCCCTTCTCCGAATTACCGTCATCATATTCTAAAATTACGTTTCAATTTATGGGGTACCAGAGAACTACTCTATAAAAGCAATCAACTGCAGGGAGTTGGAAATTTTTGTCGTTTTTGCACAACATGCAACACTCCCGAAACCATGAGGCATCTTATCACAGAATGCACAGTTTTGCGTCCCCTGCGCGAAATTTATTTTGCGCGACATTGCAACTATCTCCAACTTGCTACACAAGAGTTGTCATGGTTTCTTGTTTTGGGCTCGGGATATCAGCCATTACAAATTGCAACTGTTAATTTTCTTTTGAGTTTAAAGTTGGAACCGATAGTGACTCTGAGTCAGTATAAGTTAGTGAAATAATAAGTCATGAATTTATCAAATAACAATGAAATGTATTTCCAAATTATTTTCTTTTTTTAAAATTTTTTTTTGTGTAATGTAATTATGATATGTTTGTCGGTTGTGTTCTATTTATTGGTTTTATTGTCTTTTTTCTAAATACATTTGGATTATGTATATTTGAAAGGTTGATTAATTTCAACTATAACAAATAATAAAAAAAAAAAAAAAAAAAAAAAAAATAAGGCCTTTCACAAAGTCGAACTGCATTTCATCATAGACTGGTTGGATCACCCATTGCTTCGTTCGTTTTGAAAAGCGCTTATTGTAGCGAGGCTGCCTTACTTTACCCCTAGTCCTAGATTGTTCACGTCCGACATTGCTGTTATGGGCCAAGACCGCTAGTAGAGTTCGATGTTTCATGCCCCGATAGCTAAAATGCAAGCTCTTTGGTCTATACTTGAGGCACATATTGTGGAACACCTCCAAACCTCCTGTGTGACAGAATTCTGTCAGTCCTCTCAAATCTTTTGATAGAGTTTTGTCGAAAACAATCTTCTCAATGGCTTTGTGTGTCGGTGAAGATGGAATCAACCACTTCTTCTTCCTTGCCTCCTCTGGGGACAATGGCCCATGTTCACATTGGTTGGAATGTTGGTTTTCTGACCAGCGGTGAACGTTGGTACAGTGGTGCATCAGTGACCGCCATTTTTCAAGTAGTATTTCCACTGACCCTTCACAAGTTTTTGAGCTCCACCAAAGATGGTTTGTGATAGACTGGGACCACTGCAAAATACTTTCAAAACCTTTCTTTTTTCCTGCAGCTGAGATTTTCTTACTGATTGATTTAGCAAGATGCCATACGTCAAATTGATGATTAATATTTGGGAACTGCTCTCTCATTGTCTTGGCAATTGAAACGTGTCTGTCCGTGGCTATGAGTTCGATGTCCATTCCCCTTGATTGTAGATCTTGCACTGATTTTATAAATCCTAGTTTCTCCATGGCCACTGAGGATGTACATTGTGACACCTGCACGACCAACGAACTCACAATTTTCTTACTATCCATGTCCTGAAAGTAGTAGGTGCAGTACTTGGCAGAAAGTCCAGGGCTGTCGCACTGTCCATCGCCGGCTAGCCTGAATCGTTTCCCTTCGAATGTACTTGCTAGAGACAATTGTTCAATTTTCCAAGCATCACTAATGGCCGTAAACAGATAATCATGTTGGTATTTGTAGTACTGCGTTTTAGAAATGAAATGGAGTCCCACAAACTGAAAGAAAGCCTCTTACTTTCTAAAACTGGAGCCACTAAAAAGTGATGCAGCTGCACACAGTAGATTGCCTGCTGGCATTTTCCCCAGCATCGGTTGTGCAGACCATGAGAACATATGATTTAATCTACAGGCGGCCTTTACTTTGACGTTACTGCCTTTTATTTGACGAGTCACATTATTCAATGGCTTCCCACATACTTTCCCTCTAACGGAATGCCCACATTTCAGCATACTTATAATATCCATCAAACAACTGTCGAATACAATGTATTTGCTCTCTTTCATTAGATTGTCATCCGGCGTCAACGTTGTTTCAGCCTGTGACGTTGTGGAGATTTCAACACATTGGCCCTCATTACGACCCTGGCGGAAATCGAAAAACGATGGCGGAAATGCAATACCGCCATCGAATAGCGCTCGGTGCGACTATGACCCGTCACCGCAAAGTACGATGCCATTAGCGACACCGTAGTGAACGCCAACGCTAACTGCACCAAGTACGCGCGCGCGCGCCATGCCAAACCGTAAATACCACCATGGCGCAAGGGTACGCGAATTCCGACCCTAGCGGACATGTACCTAACGCCATCAAGCACGGCGGAAAGTACCATTCCGCCATGGTGAGAAGTACGGCATCGCGAATCAACCGTAAACGGCCCCACTGAGTGCCTGTACACCGCTCCCTGCCCACAAAGTACAACTCCCCGTAGGTGCAATGAAGTCACAATGCAACCAGTGAAATGTACAAGTCACCCATGCATGCCAACGAACAAAAGAATCACAAGAGGGGCCAATGGGAGCTGCAGGGCACAGATGGCACGAATACAGAAGCCATTCCAATGGACATGACCACAGTCCCCCACCAAGAAACGCACGCAAACACAGGCACCTGTGACCAGCAATATTCCGAAAATCACATCATTCCACCAGTCCACCTGGCTGACCGGCATCTGTTACACAAAACCCAATCCCCCGCCCCTGAGCATGACATCATTCAAACAGTCATATTGGCAGCCCCCATCCCTGACCTCACTGGGCTTCGTAGGCAAACGCGCCCAGCACAGTACCACGCAACTAAACTCCGAAGCTGGAACCCAATGCAGATCTCCTCACAATACATCGCTCCCCAAATAGGAATATGCCACATCACTTGCAAAGAAGAACGCTACACGGCCCATATCAGAATAGAAATTTAATGCACAACAAAATCACCAAGCCCATACAGCCATTAGGCCATGAACTCCAAAACACATTTCACCATTGTGGGCTGCATCCGCAAGAAATGACCAGCTACTACTTGTGTGACGCCCTGTTCCATCATGGTACACAGAGCCACATTCACGTACGAAAAGGCAACATGGAAGCGCACAGAACCGCAGGGCCGTCCCAATGGGGAGGCACTAGTCCAGCTGAAAGGCCGAAATGTTGCTCCGAGCCACTAGTACTGCGTAAGGGCATGTGGCCCATTGGCGATCGTCCCATAAGATCGTAATGCTGCTCCACTGATTAACACGAAGCAGCAGGTGTCGGGAGTAAAAGCCATCTGCAGGAGTGGCATACAGATGGCAGTGGCAAAAGGGGAGGAGATACCTGTCAACCAAAAGAAAAGAAAAAGAACAGAATGGCCATCAGAACTACATTCGAACAACTCACTTCAATGATCACACTAAATCCACAGCCATATGCATGCTAGCCCACTCCAAAGGATCATCACCACCCCAAAACCACTTGCGACTCATAACTATCTATATCGAGGTGTAAACATCATCACAAACGAGTGTACCTGTGCATGCGTCTGTGAAAACAGAATCCATCTGATGGGAATGTTAACGTGCATGGACACAAGTGTCTGAAGGCGCGTCGAGACAGGGAGGGCTCAACAAGGCCAGATAGACGATGGTCCCACTATGGCAGCCCTGCATCACATAGCGCAGGGGAGGCGGACAGATTCCAAGAAGCCCTGTACATGGCAAACTCTGTATCAAATCATCTGCCCATGCATCCATTCATCATTCCCTCATCCCGGTATAAAAACGCCTGAATATTTACTCACATAACATTAGAAATATCCATTGAGTCTGTGCGTTATGCAGCCTGCAAAATCCACAGTGCCCCAGCCCGTAATTCCAGTGTTGTGAAGTAACATGTATTTGGGAACGTCCGGCCACATCGCCCACGTTGCTATTGCGCATCCCAAACTATTCATATCAATCATTGCATCCTCGCCATGGCCCCTGTCTCAAGGACATTGAACAATAGAACGTTATATTTGCAGTCAGACCTGTGGGCATCTCCTCGCCGCTAGCTGATAACCGAAAGCGCCGCCCTTCAAATTCCTCATTTGCAACATCACGTCGAAAAGGCATCTGTGGCCGCTTGAAATCACAAATTAATCCATCTAGTGCGGCTGTGTGTGAAAATGGCAACTGCCTTCACCCACAAATGGGACGCCCCGCCCGTCGGTGCAACTCGGTACAGTGATGCATGAGGGCCCACCGTTACTCGAGTACTACGTTCCACTGACCCTTCACAAGTCTGTTCGCGACTGCAAAGATTGTATGTGAAACAATGGGACCATAGCCGAATGAACAAATCAACCAATGTTACACGGCCATCGGGTACAAATACATGATTGCAATAGCAAGATGCCATTACTCGAATTGCAGCGTTGTGTGCGGGACGTGCTCGGCCAAAGGGGAGAGCAGCTTGCACAGGTGGAATGAATCACCACAGGTGGAGGCCATACAGCCTGAAAACACATAAATTGCACACCCAGTCTCCTCCCACAACCACACCCACTCCGAAATGCTACCGGCAGGACTCGCGATGTTGGCCCTGGGGGACCTGATAGCACTGCAAGTACTCCAACTCCAAGAAGAAGACGAACACCAACTACAACCGGCCGCACGGAGGAGACGCAGGAGGAGGAGGAGGCCAAGGCAGGGCCAGCAAGGGCCGCCAGCACAGCCACTACCACCACGCAGGCAGCCCGCAATCCCACGCCTCCGAGCACATCCGTTCAACCTCACTGATGAGCAGATCCACACCCTCTACCGTTTGGACCGGGACACCATAGCCGCCATTGTGGACATGACACAGGCTGACCTTGTCAGCATGATAGATAGCCCAACCGCCATCCCACCCCTACTGAAGGTGGTATCTGTACTCCACTTCCTGGCCACAGGCACCTACCAGCACACAGTCGGACAGTTGCATGGCATTTCTCAGCCATTGTTCTCACGGACACTATTGCAAGTGCTCGATGCCCTCCTGCAGCACGCAGACGACTACATCTCTCTACCACGCTCGGAGCAGGAAATTACCAACACAAAAGTGGGATTCCATGCACTTGCCGGCATACCGGGTTGCCTTGGTGCCATCGACTGCACCCATGTGGAATTGGTCGTCCCACATGCCATGGAGGCCCAGTACCGCAACCGAAAACAATTTCATTCCCTGAATGTACAAATGGTGTGTGACTCCAACAGGATCATTACACATTGTTGTGCCCGATTCCCTGGATCAACCCATGATTCTATGGTCTTGAGGAACTCTACAATACCACGCTACATGGAGCGACACGCAGGGAACAGATCCTGGCTACTCGGTGAGTCTCATTTCAAGCATGATGATGTGGGGTATGTGATGCGGCAATGACCTGGCAGGAAGGGGGGGGGGTGTGCGTACGTAGCAATGGCATTCCACATCATACGTTTATCGTCCACATACAGGTGATGCTGGATATCCACTGAAGAGATGGCTCCTCACACCAGTCCGGAACCCACGGGACCAGCATGAGGAGGACTACAACCATGCCCACTCACGTACCCGTGTAGTCATTGAACAGGCATTCGGCCTACTGAAGACTCGTTTCCGCTGCCTCAGCAGGTCTGGCGGGGCACTCCTGTACCGCCATGAGAAGGTTGCAAAGATGGTCATGGCATGTGTCATGCTCCACAACATGTGCGTACGTAGAAATGTGCCCATGCCCCCTGACGCAGAACTGCAAGCACCTGAAGATGGTCATGATGAGGGTGGGGATGTGGCAGCACCTCAAGGAGTCTGCGAGGCACCGGAGGGCCGTGACATTCGTCAGCATCTCATTGATGCATGCTTCTAGCACTCACGCCAGGTGGCTGATACATGGACACGGTACTCGTGGCACTGTGTGTGTCTGGTACATGCACAATATGGACTGTACGCCTATGATGGCCTAGTACACAAAGATCATTGTCCACACATCTCATTGGTTGATCGTGCATTGTTTATGGCATATGTGATATCATGTTGAACACCCTATCGACCCGCCACCCAAGTGAGCCCAACACACCCCCTCCACCCTCCTACCTCCCCCCCGAACACCAGTGTCCAAAGATGCTCATTGTCAGTGGGCAGTCGCTATTGCAAGCCCCCTCTGCGGGTATCAGGGGCACCCCTGCCTGTGGAGCGCAGGTTCCTCCCAGATCTACGTTGGGGGCTGCCCTGGACGGAACTTGCAACGGATGATGTCTCTGCCTGCTCACGTCCATGCATGTCCCTAAGGGTTTGTGAGAGCTCAGTGAGCACACGGCGCACTGCGGCAAGTTCGGCACATACGTCTTTGGACGTCGCATGCAGTTCCCCCCTCAGGCTCTCGGTGCTTCTCTCCATTTGGACTCTCAGGCTCTCGGTGCTACTCTCCATTTGGACTCTCAGGCACTCGGTGCTACTCTCCATTTGGACTCTCAGGCACTCGGTGCTACTCTCCATTTGTGCCCTTAGTGTCTCTGTACTTCTCTCCATTTCTGCCCTAAGTGTGTCAGTTGATGTTTCTATGTCTGCCTTAGTGCCCCCACATTCATCGGCATGGTCCTTGAGGAGCATGGCCAGTTGCTGCTGTTGCACGATTAACTGGTCGAGGGACTGTTGCCTCTGCTGGGCCATGGCCATTTGCGGTGGTGTCACAGAGGGGCTGGTGACCTCATGTTGCCTTGCCACAGGGCTTGTGGGGGATGGCCAGTCGTCGTCTTGTGGGTGCCCCTGCGTGGTATCCTCATGTTGTACGGGATGGGACAGACAGGGGGATTGGGACAGGTCATGGATGGATCTGACTTCGACATCCCCGTCTTCTGTGTCGGAGCATGCTGCAATCAATGGGGTGTCACCTATGGTGCTGCTGCCACCAGAGGCAGTGCCTTCTGTGGCATCCATTGGGGGGACCTGTGGTGCTGCTGTTGTGGGCATGCTGGCTGCTGGGGTGCCTGTTGATGTTCCCTCCTCTGTGCTGCCACCTGATTTGTGCTGCTGCCGTGTCTTGATGCGTGCAGCTGAGGTGGAGGGTCTTTGGCCGTTGGTCTTGGCCCTCTTTGCAGGTGTGCTGGTAGGGGTGTCCTGATGCTTGTCGTTTGGATCGGACCCTGTGGTGGAGTAAAGGAGGGCGAGGGTTATTAATGGGTCTGTGGGAATTGGAATGGCATTGTATCACATGCATTGGGGTGGTACCTGAGGGTGATTTGGGTCGGGGCCTTGGAGGTGCTTTCATTTGTGTGTGGAGTGAGGGTGCAGTTGTTTGGCAGCCTGCAGTTAGGGTGTGCCTGCTGCACGTGTAGTGGGTGTTTTAGGGGTTTTTAATTATTTATGTATTTATTGTGAGTTTTAAAGTGCGCTATCAGGCCAATGTGTGTGGACGTTCTCCTGGACATGTGTTTCTGTTGCACTATGTGGACACATGGTACTTCACATGATTGGACATTGTGGATTTAGCTTTGTTTCATTTGGGCCACCTACCTGATTCTTCGGATGTCTGCACTCCTTTCTCCATCCCTCCGACTCCCTCTATGCTCTCCATTCCAATGGTGGAGGCACAGATTTCTTCCCAGGGGGTCAACTTGATGGGTGATTCCGATCCTCCCCCGGTGGCTGTGGCAATGTTGCGGTTGGCAGAAAGTATGCTACGGACGCGTATCCGCAGGTCGTCCCATCGCTTTCTGCATTGCTGTGGGTTGCGGGGTGCGGTCCCCACCGCACTTACCCGCTGTGCCACCAGAGCCCATATGGCCTTCTTGTTCGCAAGTGCCGTCCTGGTCATTTGCGTCGAGAAGACGACGGCAGCATTCTCCTGGAGGGTCTCTGTTAGCACGGTGAGTTCCTCACGGGAGAAGTGGACCTGCCGCTTGCGGTCGCATGCTTTCTTCGCTACTTTTCCCATTTTTCTTGGTTTCGCTAGGGTGGATGACGGGTTGGGGTGTGTTTCAGGGTAGTGTTTTTAGTGGTTGTGTGGATTTTGTGGTTTTATAGGTGTACGGCGGGATGTTTCCCGTTCCGGGCCCATGTTTTTACTTCCGTTTCCGTATATTTACGGTCACCGTACTTTCCGGTTGGCGCTCACTGCGGTGTCCGCTAAGATGGGTGGCGGTATTGCACCTAGGGCGCCGTACGGCGGCGGTGTGGGCCGTTTTGGGGTCATTTCCGCCATCGCGGACTTTGCACTTCCGCCATGCCGTGGTGCTCGTGCCCGATGGGTCGGAATGGGCCGCACTTTGCTCCATCGTGCAATGGCGGAAACGCTATTTACGCTGTGGCGGTCCGGTCAGTCACTTTCCGCCAGGGTCGTAATGAGGGCCATTGTAAAGTAATATCGCTAATATCAAGTTCTGATGCGTCGATGGATGCTGCTGGTTCATTCTCAGTCATTTCAACATCTGTTACTTCAGCATTAATGGGAGAACACAACAATGTCGACAGGTTTTTGGGTGGCAATTTTTTGGCGGGTGTAGATTGTGTGAATTGATCTTCAATATGCGGTGGTGCGGTCTCACTGTAGCAATGGTCCAATGCAACTTTGCTGCATTCTCCAAACTCAGCAAATTCAGTTTCTGGCCATTGGACAGGAGCATCTCGAGCCTGGACACGTTGCGCCTCAATGAACAGTTCCTCCGTAGTGTACATGGTCTGGCAAGCAACATCTCTCATTCGCTTCACTGTCTGTGTATGTATAGTTCTGACACCCACGGGTAACTAGAGGAGAGATTGGAAAAGGGATGTTCAGTTTAAACACAAGATAAAGTGTAGTCCAATTGACTGGAAAAAAACATGTAGTCCCCAGCACAAACATTTTTGAAAAGTTATGAACTGTTTGTGACTAACCTTTTTTTGGTTTCTTTTCTTTGCAACTTTTTTGACTCGACCTTCAACATCTGCACGCTGTAGCTCCGATTCGTTTCCGCATGTCCTCCCTTCCTCTTGCGCTGCAACAACTATATTTTCTGTATCCGCATAGACAGCACGGAATGAGGCTCCATCGACTCCCTGAAACATAGTACTTTCATTACTATGTATCAAAATATTGTTAGCATAAAACACACGTGAGGACGAACACACAGGTACATCTCAATAGCCAAACACGATTTAAACATTGTTTGGAACAATCAAACGACAAGTATTCGACCAGTGATGATGTAGTTCGATGGAACTGTCAGTATCCATACCTCTGGCTCCGCATGGACTGCCATGAATGGTTGTATTGTAGCGGAGGCATCAGCATCTCCCTGAAACACAGTACTTGCATTAGTATGGTTTTCAATATTTGCAACGTAACACACACTTGGCGTCGACGGCACAGGTACATATAAAGAGAGAACCACAAATGATGCATTGTCTAAAACAATAAAGGAAACTCAAAATATGCAGATTTCAACGACTGATTTCACAGATTCCTTTACATCTGCATCTAAATGGGATGTTGTGATTGTAGTGGAAGCTCCGTCGTCTCCTTGAAACACAGCACTTGCGTTAATAGGGAAGAAAGTCTAGCAAATGTATTCACGTTATATGATCACGCATGATGGAGCGGTCAGTATCCATACCTGGTGCTGCTGAAGAATATCTATAGATGTTGCAAATGTAGTGCGCACTTCCGAAAGCTGTTGCGCCGATTCGTATACGCAAGTTCCCGCTTCCACTTCCCCTGGAATTACTTGAATGTCAGGCTCTGCTTCAAGTGCAGGGGTTGAAGCTCCATCAACTGCCTGAAACATAGTACTCTCATTAGTAAGGATTACAATATTGAAAACATAACACACACTTGGGGTCGACAGCACTGGTACATATCAATGGCTAACCACGAATGAAACATTGCGTAGAACAATCAAACGACAAGTATTACAGCTCTGATGATGACGCTCGATGGAGCTGTCAATATCCATACCTCCTGCTGTTGAGGAACATCTAGAAATGTTGTAGATGTGGCGGACGCTTCAGCATCTCCCTGAAGGACAGTACTTGCATTAGCATGGATAACACTAATTATAACTGAAAACAAACACCAGTGGACGGTAACTAAGGTGTATATCAATTGGAAAGCACAACCAAACATTCGAAAAAATAGTTACACGATAGAATAAAACTATTACTTGACACGCATAAAACAAGTCTGTAGCGGAGTAGCATAGCAAGATTACCTGATACGCGCTAGAAGTGGTTGATAACTGCGAGCACGTCAAGGATGTAGAATGTTCTTGCTTTAGATTGAAGGGAGAGTCAAGAAGTTGTAAAGGTAAATTATTGATTGATAATGCCAATATTAAAAATAGCCATGTAAGGCGACAGAATACTTGAAAAATGTGCAATATAGCGCAGTTCCCTGTCCCCATATACATTTCGTTTGTGGGTTATGAAATCGAAAAAGAATTTATTGAAAAATGTCATTATTCAAAAAGCTATACACTCATATCAATATCAAGTATTACAAGGGATACAACACCTAAAATATCAATTAATCCATTAGGCTACCTACACACTGCCGCAAGGCCTAAAGCTAAATCCGGACACTTGACTCACCAGAGGCGGAATGTGGACGAATAGAGTGGGAATAGCTTTTGCGAGCAATTTCCGTGTCGTTCGCTGTTTATTCTTCTTTGTTACCCAAGATGTGGCGTACATGTCCGAGGAAAAGTGCAGGCTGCAGATGCGGTATCGATCACCCCTCTTGTCCTGTAAGACTTGTTGAACTCTACTTTCAAGCTCATCCAGTGGATATCCGCAATGTCTGACCCATTCTCTGATTCGATCAACAGTTTTCGGGAACACATGCATTGTAGTGCCTTCAGATTTCGCATGGGTCTTCGAAGGGCAACCGCTAATCGAACAGGAAGGCATTGTTGACAAATCTGAAAAGTAAATATCGACATTATTATACAATATTCATGAATAAATATTTGATGCAAAACTCTATACTAAACTCTGAACATGTGACTCGTCCCTTGGATGTTCTGTCTTGCACGAGAAGGAAACATGCTTACATTATAGACTGGACCCCCGAAGGATGCAATTCGATGACAATTGACACAGATAAAAATAAATAGATCTATTGATAGCATAGCAATGGAAATGCAAGTCAATAGCAATGAGACCAATGAACATAGCACTATTGGGTACTCTACTCGCAAATCGATAGAAATTTAAAAATCTGCAAAATATGACCAGGATACATGGCCTTACCTTGACCAACAAACAGTTGGATTCAGCAAGCAGAGCAGTATGTTGCGGGAGAATAGGTGGATGGCCACAGGTAGCGCACTGATTGGCATGCTCGAAGCGGTCACAGAAGTTCAGGGATAGCACGACGACGAGCAGATTAGCATAGATCTCAGTGGTTCCCAGGTAGCACGTTCAGGAGTTGACTTGCAAAGCACAAAGATGTTCTCATGAGACATATTGAGTAGTTTTTAAAGTATTAGAAACTGGGGTGTGTTTGTGAATGAATGACGTATGTATGTCGTGGTATTAGGGGGGCGGCCTGCTTGAAGGGGAGGCCTGCATGGAGACACGGTGTCTGAGGAGGCCATGTGACCGATGGCCCCTTGGCGTGGGATACCTTTTCAAGTGTACATGTAGTTTAGCACCTTTGCCTTTCGCGCCCCTGACCGCGTGCATCCACTGGCGCGCACCTCCTTTCATAGAGGGTGGGTGGGATGGAGGGGTCTGGGGCGTGCAGATAAGGCACAGGAAGACTGCCGAATGGTGACACACTTATGTGGATTGCAGGGGGGCATCCTGCATCAAGGGGAGGCCTGCATGGAGACACGGTGTATGAGGAGGCCATGTGACCGATGGCCCCTTGGCGTGGGATACCTTTTCAAGTGTACATGTAGTTTAGCACCTTTGCCTTTCGCGCCCCTGACAGCGCGCATCCACTGGCGTGCACCTCCTTTGATAGAGGGTGGGTGGGATGGAGGGGCCTGGTGCCTGCAGATAAGGCACAGGAAGACTGCTGAATGGAGACCCCTTGCCCTCTACTGCAGTATATCGTGCAGTATATCGTTGCCTATCAATAACAAATGCCACATACCGGAGATTCTTGTGAGCACAGACCCACACTTCAACCAGTGTATTATAGTGGTCAAGACCCTTGACCTAAGGCCTGTATAATCCAACATACATAACCTACTGAAAGACTTTGAACAAGTGTTATTTAGTGCATGCATTATCGAGAATATTTTAATTTAGCTTAGATAGATAGTGACCACCATGCTTCACAGCGACCATAACCTTCACCAATTCAGCGCACAGATGTCTGACGTCCATCCTTGAATGGAGACACACTTGATTCATTTAAAAAATCGAAACAACCATTGTTAAAATATATGTGGTGTTTTATTTTGTAACTTATTTTCATGACACAAAAATACAAGACTTTAAAGATTGTGCAGGTCAGGTTGCAGCACAGCGAGAGAAAATCCCCTGTACTGACCGATGTCACTCGGGAACGTTTCTCTTATGGCACGAACGGCACAGGCGGGTATCACTCTTCGAACGCGGTGTCCAAGCCTCCCTTGGAGCCACCATGTAAAGGAACGATAGGCCACCAGCCTGTACCACCTGTGAAAAGGAATGAAACAAACTGTTTTTAAATGACCAAGATAAGTTTTTTCCCCCCCAGTGCCAAGCCCTTTTTGGTGATTTCGGTATTGCAACACTCAATACTTTCTAACATTTTCTCCTTAATTAACCCCTTCAGTGCCAAGGACGAGCTATCTCGTCCTTGGCACTGTGGAGGTAATCCCAAGGACAAGATATCTCGTCCTTGGCACTTAAAAGGTTAATAAGCGTTTGTTGTCAATGACAATTCTTGTAACTAATGGCATTCAGCACGGACAAATGCTATCTAGACAATGCACACTATTGAACGACTTTCATGCGTTACTATGAGATGAATATATAATTTTGGATATAGTAGAAGGCCATGAAATAGGAGTGGCATCACAAGCAGAGTATACTTACTCGTTATTCGGATTACGAGGACGAACAGTTGCGCGAAGTTCGTGCATAAACACCATCATTATTCTCAAAACGGCCCGTGTGAGGCAGGCTGCCCTGAAGTCTGGGAGCTCGTTGATGCATTGCGGTCGTGGCTCGCCTTCCGAAATGTAGGCCAGGCATCCCGAGTTTTCTCGGCAGCAGCAGTTCTCATCCTCGGTTGGCATTAGCTCACACCGATTGCATGTGCACCAGGTGGAGACGCCGTCCATGCGACTAGGCCCAGGCGCTTCATCTGTTGAATCGTCCTCCCAACTGTTGTCCGAATCCCCATCGTTTCCACGTGCTTCCCTTTCCAGTAGTTCCTCCTCGGTATACTCGGGCTCGTACATGTAGGGCATTATTGTAGCCATTGTGTGGTAAACAAAGTACAATAATTTATAGAGATGGTACAGGTGTTCACACGGGCTACAAGCGGCGAAGGTAGCTGACCAGAGCACAGAAACCGGTCACAGAATACTCAAAGTAACACAGAGAGAGGAATGGAATCGAAAATCTGCTGCTGTGTGTTGTGAAACAGTCTGTTTATACTTATTGAGGAAAGAGGCGTCCTGCCATTTCCATGGCGACACGTCATTAGCTGATGCGCAGCGATTGTTGACACAAGACGTGCTTTGGCGTTGGGAAATGGGCGGTACGCGTCTGCTGATGACAGGCTCAGGGGCGGGGGATTTGATTTAGTGCCGCAAAAGCAGGTCAGCCAGGGCAATGGGGGAAATGATAGGATTATCACAAAATGGCAGCGCCCAGGTACCTGTTTTTGCGTGCGTTTAATGGACGAAAACTCGGGTAAGGTCCATAGGAAATTTTTCTAAAATCGAGCCACTTAGGCTTAAAAAAACATGGCCGACCCGTAGGGACAATAACATTTTTTACCGGATCATGCCTTTAACTTCATCTGAGGGTGCCGCTCACGTGTCCTCCACGGACCCCATACCCCAGCCCTGTGCAGGCAATAGCAACGCTACTGTCATTATTAGATAAGCCCCTTTTCTGATGCTCATCTTGTGCATTGTCTTGGTTACTGTGATTGTTTCATGCTAATTGGTTTTTACTTTGCAGCAACCTGGGGGTTTCCAGTGTTCTGTGGTTCCGGGCTCCAGCTTCTCCCACCTGTGGCCTCAAGGACTGCACAGAGAGTGGTCTTGCTTTCACTCTGTGTGGTACTTGGGGATGTAGGTCTCTCTAATCTTCACGACAATCAAGTCACAACACTGGTCACGGCACAGCGATGCCTCAGCGGGATGGAACGGGTAAGCAGGCAAGCAGACGGCACTGGAGAATACCAAAGCGGGCTCAGCCACCTTTCCCCTTTCTCCCGAAAGTTAGTGGGATTTTGTTATGGGCTTTAGTTGAGTTTTCTTGATCAATGGCCTTGCTGGGATAGGGTCAGCAATGCTTTGGCCTAGCAGTAGGATCTCGAATCTTGCAAAGGTGGATCTGGAATGTCAGGATATGCAGGCGCTGGAAATTCAGGAGAGAGTGTCTAGAATTCTGTCAGCGACCCTTATTTGTAAGGCATGGTGACATCATAGAATTATATGGTTGGGCAGGCTTAAGTTAGTCACGCCTCTAACAACTGGATTGGCTAGGGGTGATTGTTACCACCTTACTGTCAGCTGGTTGGATTCTTAAGGACATAACATCAGCTTTATGATGTGGGTTTACTATTTCCAGAACCTCCCACAGTTAATTTTGCCACAAATCAATCTGGACATAATTTTCACATTTGTACAGTTGTGACATTTTAACAAATTACATAGGCAGATTACATATTTTATGCTGAGCATGCCAGTTCAATTCCCATGTTTGTGCGACATTATTTTGCCCTTTTAACAGTTTTTTGCAATTTTTAGTGATAAATATTCGACCTCACATCCTATAACGTTATACATGTGTAGAGATTATCATAAGGCATGTAAGTATTGAATTTAACAGTGTGTCACGGCTCGCTCCCTTCGTTCCCGTCCCCGCCACTTGGGGGCATGTTCTGGGGTTTATTCCTTACTGGACATTTCCTTTGAACCCTATGCTACAGTGCTCTGATGAATTGGGAGCGTTAAAACCTTATTTTCCCAGTTACTTCCCTTCCGGATCCATTCCTGGTTTTTGGCAGCCAGCATGCTATTTAAATCAAATGACTATGTTTCCCAGAATGCCTTGGCTCACTGTTTCACCTCCTGCTTCCCAGAATGCCTGGTTCACTGCTTCATCTCCTCCCTGGCATCCGGCATGCTATTTAAATCAAATGACTATGTTTCCCAGAATGCCTTGGCTCACTGCTTCACCTCCTGCTTCCCAGAATGCCTGGCTCACTGCATCATCTCCTCCCTTGCAGCACAACGTTGGGAGGAGGATAGGCAACACCTGTGGCTGCAGGTGCAGCAGGCGGCACGCCTGAGGGGTGTGCTCGTTAAGCAGCTTTAAAAGCCTCAGTTTGCTTCAGTCCGGCGCTGGTCATTGTAGCAGTGTTCCTGTTGTGACTAGTCCCTGTTTCCTGTACTTAGTTTCTGTGCCTTGTACCTAGTTCCAGTTCCCTGTTCATAGATATTGAGCCAAGTATCTATTTCCAGTTCCTTGTTCCTAGTTTCTGTGCCTTGTACCTAGTTCCAGTTCCTTGTTCATAGATATTGTGCCAAGTATCTAGTTCCAGTTCCTTGTTCCTAGTTCCATGCCTTGTACCTAGTTCCTGTTCCTAGCTTTGTGCCCAGTTACTAGTTCCTGTATCTTGTTCCTCTGTCCTGGATTTCGGATTTATGCGCTTATTTGATTTATGCTTTCTGAATTTCCCTTTCTGTCTTCCTCTGTCTGCAGACAGCCTTTCTCTATACTTTACTATTTGATGCAGCCCAGTTTGCCGGTGTTTTCTGTCCCTTTATGCTGCCCTGGTTACTGAAAAGCATGATGTATTATTATTTACTTTCGTAGAATTAGTTACTGCCTTTTCTCCTTGGATTGGGTGGGAAAGGTTTCCTTTTGTGATATCATTTTCCCTGCTCCTGATCCAACTTATTGAGATTCCACTCCATGTTTTCCATTGCACTTCAGCATTCATTTTCCATTGATTATTAGGTGTGGGTTTGTTGTTACAAGTTCCAGAGTGTTCCCCTTTTAGTTTTCCTCACGATTTATCCATTGCACTTCTGCATTCATTTTCCATTGATTATTAGGTGTGGGTTTGTTGTTACAAGTTCCAGAGTGTTCCCCTTTTAGTTTTCCTCACGATTTATCCATTACACTTCTGCATTCATTTTCCATTGATTATTAGGTGTGGGTTTGTTGTTACAAGTTCCAGAGTGTTCCCCTTTTAGTTTTCCTCACGATTTATTATCACTATTCAGACTTGCCTTTTACTAGGGCTTATGTATTTTGTTATCTTTAACCCTTTGCTTTTACAGCCTTCTGGGTCCCTGTTTGATCTACAGGGTTCGTGAATTCACTGACATTCAAGTGGTCTTTCCGGTCCTCGTGAGTACTGTTTATAATTGCCTTATTCAGTATTCTACAGATTGTCAGTTCACAGAATCTGTCCTTGCTTGCCCGCTACGTGGGTTTAGCGCTGTCAGTATCTGTAAGAGCATAGTGGGTAAAGAGTTTGCCGACTTTTCCTTTCAGCCATAAGGAGGTCCTAAGTGTTTACCCCACATCCCTTTTCCTAGATTGGTAATACTGTTTTACCTTATTGACGTTCCTGGGTTTTACATATATACACAAGACTTGGGTATTATATACACGTTGTTAGATTCAGAGTTGTTCACAGTGCAACTGTGTGCATTTTCCCTTTTGCCATAGTATGCCTTCTTCCTTTCTTAACAGAATGACCAGCCCTTCTTCCCGTTTGTATACGGCCAGATCAAGAAAGAAGGGTAGCAAGGCTACTAAAAAATGTGTACAGAAAGTTTTGACTACGTTTGCCTGTGATAATCAAAACACTGATTCAGACTTAAATGAACTCCTTGACACGAATGGGTATTTACGTGCAAAATATTATACCCATCGCCTGGCCCATCATACATTGCCTGATCCTAATTCTGTTTTTAACTTTGACCCAGATATGTCCGCACAAGCCTTAGCAGTGGAAAATAAAACACTGTTAGATTTACTAAATATGAGTACATCTGTTGTTGAACCCCATGATTCCGGTTGTGTTTTACCTCAGATTGAACAGTTTCATGATTCAAACATAAAGAATGAAGGGGTTCATTACATAACTTCTGTTTTCAGCCCTCAGCCAACTGCTTACTCCTCCGCACAAGTACTTACTGTAGTCCCTAATGTCAAGAGGTCTGATGTCAGTAGTTTACTTAAGGGTAACACAGACCAAGTCGGTAAGCGAGAGTATAGATCACAAGACCTGCAAGCAGTAAATGACGATGTACAATCAGTACACGTCCAGATGACTAGGGCAGGTTCCAGCCCCGATGCCACCATGCCTTCCCTTGTGACTACTGATAGGGATGTACAGTTAAGCCTGGGCATGTTAAGAGTTGAACTTGAGGAATTAAGACGAGAATACATCAGTTTACTAGAGGAGAATAAAATTTTACGATTGTTTCTGACTACACCTCCAACTTTATCCGTTGATGAAGTGAATACTGTTCAATCTCTGAGTGAGGAGGTTTTAGTAGGTCATGATACTTGTCAATATGAAAAACCTATTGGGAGTGAAAGTCCTCTTTATTGCACAGCACTTATTCAGAGCACAGATTCTGACAATTGTTCTACCGTTTGTCAGGAATTGCTGTTAGTAGAAGATTTACAAGTCACTCCTTTGCCTAAGAATTCCTCTGTAGCAGTCAGTCATAATTCAGAGTTTGAACACATACATGCTTCTGTATTCCAAACACAATCCACAATGGTTGCGTACACAGAATCAGTCATTACTGTAGGCTTAGGTTCAGCCCTTGATCCAGCTGCTGAGACTGAAGTAAACATTCAAGCTGATGTGGAAAACGATGCTACCTCTGTGTTCACTCCTCCTTCTGCCAATTTTTGTCACAATGAACAATCAAAGACAGTACATAATTCTTGTTTTGATGGACTCATTCCACAGTATACTAAAACAAGGACCAGGCAAGCGATTCCTGAACTGTTGATTGATAATCTGCCACCTTCAGAAGTTAAGACAAAGGAATGGACACTTGACGAAATCCTGATTAACAGAGACTTTGGAAATGACTCTGTGTCATCCACTAACGAAAGGTACGGCATGGGTCCAGCTCAGTCTTTGATTAATGGTGTCATGGAGTCAACCGCCCTAAAGGTGCTTTCCATTCCTGGCCACAAATATGTCTGTCGACTTCTGGGACTTCAGTCTGTCCTTCTACAACTATTGACTCTTCGACTACCCAGTCCACGGCTCTGCAGTCATCATTGTCAAACGTGTCTTCAATCAATGAACAATTGCTATATCTGCCAGTCACTCAAGAGCCTTCACCATGTACGTGGTCAGAGCCAAAGACTTTGACAAGTTTGTCTTCAGCTAACGAGACGGCTCCAGCTTGCATGCCCTCAGCCTCTGAATTTCCTCTGGCATGCCTGTTTTCAAATACAGTGACTCATCCAGCAGTTTATCCTTCAACCATGAAGCCTCTGGTAGCACATCCTGAGTACCTGTCTCCGGTCCCAGAGCCTACTGCTAGTTTGGCTTCAGTTCATGAAAGACCTGTATCCTGCTCAGCCTCCCTGCCAATATCGGAGGTGAACCCGTCTGCTCTGTTTGATCATGTTGCAGATTCATCTACTTCAGAGCTACCTCCTAAATCCCAGCCATTTATTACGGATGAACATCCAATCTGCCCATCCTATGCTTCAGGAGGATCACCAGAAGGCCTGCCTTTTACACAAGCTAATTCCCCCAACTGCTTGTCTGTAGAATTAGCACCTCCCGCATATGCTACATCTGAGTCTGAGACTCCTGCCAAAAACATCAAGCTGGTTCATGACTTGGGAGAGCCTTACATGCAAGGCCGTTGGACTTGCCTGGAGTGTTACAAGAGGGTGACCGATACCATCAGCCATGGCCTAGACATCGAACAAGCAGCCAACCAGGATAACGGGCCGGACGGTTCACATTTGGGGGCCGGTTTGGATAAACCGCTTGACAGCCCTTTTGTTGCCGGATCTCACATGAGCCTGAAGGAAGGGACGGGCACGGTTCCCCTACTGCTGCACCATTCGGGTGCTAGTAGCCAAAAGGAGGATATGACTGATGCAGTTCAAGATGTGTCTGTTATTGCTCCAGCTTCGAGTGTGCCTGATGTACCAAGTACTGCGTATATCACTCCTATCGGTATGCCAAACGTTCCTGCGGTTGTATCCCACGTGCAACAAGGTGGCTACTTGACTGGCTACATGACTGTCAATCGGAGTGGCAGCCTCGTACAACCCATTGGATCTCCAGACCTCCAAGGCATGGAACTTATGCAGGCGAATCTTTGTCACTTTCAACCACAAACCTTTACCCAGATGGATGACAGAGTATCCGAACCTCTACCTCAGCCGCCAGCTTCCTCTTCCGAACATAAACATTTCCTGAAACCTGCTGTTTCCTCACCTCCTGTATGTCCACTCTCGGCAGTGAGGCTAACAGAACTTCTACCGTTGTCTAAGGCATGTAGCACCAGCCTGCCTCTCTCCCCAAAGATGTATGCATATCCTCTTCCAGTGACTAAGCTTCCCGGACCTTCCGACTCTGCTTCGGGTCCTGCAAGTCCTTCATGCCTTTCTTCAACCCATGAGTCCTTTCCTTACCAAAAACCTGCCTATGACTCTTATAGACTGCAGCCTGATTCTATTCATTCCAGTCCTTCTGCTTCTGCCCGTGGATCATTGTTTTCGTCTGTGCCACCTCCGAAGACGAAGCGCTCCAGTCATGGAAAGAAGATGTTTTGTGCGAGTAACGGCCGCCTGGAGTCGGCCGTGGAAGGGGGTATAGTGTCACGGCTCGCTCCCTTCGTTCCCGTCCCCGCCACTTGGGGGCATGTTCTGGGGTTTATTCCTTACTGGACATTTCCTTTGAACCCTATGCTACAGTGCTCTGATGAATTGGGAGCGTTAAAACCTTATTTTCCCAGTTACTTCCCTTCCGGATCCATTCCTGGTTTTTGGCAGCCAGCATGCTATTTAAATCAAATGACTATGTTTCCCAGAATGCCTTGGCTCACTGTTTCACCTCCTGCTTCCCAGAATGCCTGGTTCACTGCTTCATCTCCTCCCTGGCATCCGGCATGCTATTTAAATCAAATGACTATGTTTCCCAGAATGCCTTGGCTCACTGCTTCACCTCCTGCTTCCCAGAATGCCTGGCTCACTGCATCATCTCCTCCCTTGCAGCACAACGTTGGGAGGAGGATAGGCAACACCTGTGGCTGCAGGTGCAGCAGGCGGCACGCCTGAGGGGTGTGCTCGTTAAGCAGCTTTAAAAGCCTCAGTTTGCTTCAGTCCGGCGCTGGTCATTGTAGCAGTGTTCCTGTTGTGACTAGTCCCTGTTTCCTGTACTTAGTTTCTGTGCCTTGTACCTAGTTCCAGTTCCCTGTTCATAGATATTGAGCCAAGTATCTATTTCCAGTTCCTTGTTCCTAGTTTCTGTGCCTTGTACCTAGTTCCAGTTCCTTGTTCATAGATATTGTGCCAAGTATCTAGTTCCAGTTCCTTGTTCCTAGTTCCATGCCTTGTACCTAGTTCCTGTTCCTAGCTTTGTGCCCAGTTACTAGTTCCTGTATCTTGTTCCTCTGTCCTGGATTTCGGATTTATGCGCTTATTTGATTTATGCTTTCTGAATTTCCCTTTCTGTCTTCCTCTGTCTGCAGACAGCCTTTCTCTATACTTTACTATTTGATGCAGCCCAGTTTGCCGGTGTTTTCTGTCCCTTTATGCTGCCCTGGTTACTGAAAAGCATGATGTATTATTATTTACTTTCGTAGAATTAGTTACTGCCTTTTCTCCTTGGATTGGGTGGGAAAGGTTTCCTTTTGTGATATCATTTTCCCTGCTCCTGATCCAACTTATTGAGATTCCACTCCATGTTTTCCATTGCACTTCAGCATTCATTTTCCATTGATTATTAGGTGTGGGTTTGTTGTTACAAGTTCCAGAGTGTTCCCCTTTTAGTTTTCCTCACGATTTATCCATTGCACTTCTGCATTCATTTTCCATTGATTATTAGGTGTGGGTTTGTTGTTACAAGTTCCAGAGTGTTCCCCTTTTAGTTTTCCTCACGATTTATCCATTACACTTCTGCATTCATTTTCCATTGATTATTAGGTGTGGGTTTGTTGTTACAAGTTCCAGAGTGTTCCCCTTTTAGTTTTCCTCACGATTTATTATCACTATTCAGACTTGCCTTTTACTAGGGCTTATGTATTTTGTTATCTTTAACCCTTTGCTTTTACAGCCTTCTGGGTCCCTGTTTGATCTACAGGGTTCGTGAATTCACTGACATTCAAGTGGTCTTTCCGGTCCTCGTGAGTACTGTTTATAATTGCCTTATTCAGTATTCTACAGATTGTCAGTTCACAGAATCTGTCCTTGCTTGCCCGCTACGTGGGTTTAGCGCTGTCAGTATCTGTAAGAGCATAGTGGGTAAAGAGTTTGCCGACTTTTCCTTTCAGCCATAAGGAGGTCCTAAGTGTTTACCCCACATCCCTTTTCCTAGATTGGTAATACTGTTTTACCTTATTGACGTTCCTGGGTTTTACATATATACACAAGACTTGGGTATTATATACACGTTGTTAGATTCAGAGTTGTTCACAGTGCAACTGTGTGCATTTTCCCTTTTGCCATAGTATGCCTTCTTCCTTTCTTAACACAGTGGCATCATGTATACTTTTCTCAACATGTCCAATTCTCTGCCATTTCTTCTGATCTGGCAGTGAAGGCTACCACGTCTTGTTTGAAAACCACAAATATTACATTTAAACTGTTAACTTTTTACATTCCTGCCAAGTCCTGTTGCAAAGATAAACGTCTTAAAAGTTTATTAATAATTTAGTCTTTTGAAACAAATGTCGGCCTTTGTCCTCCAAATATGGTCATGTACTTCCAGGCTGCTCTTGAGTTGGCTTTGAAGCACTCTGCAAAAGTTGCGAGGACGTGTGACTTTCAATTTCACACCTATATGTCCTAGAATTTCTATTGTAAAAGGCCTCTGCCCAGACAAATGTCTGATGAGCATGTGACCTTTCTTTGTCTTGGACCATTCAAAGTTTTCAAAGGTAGCAATTACCAGGTAGGTGTCCTGGATCTCCCTTGTGGCTTCTCTTGGGGGTAGGGCACTGCTGTTGTCAGCCAAATGTCCCTTGAGCCATGGCAGAAACCTGTTTGGGCTGATTTTCAGAAGGCAGCCCCTGTTTTTATTTCTTAGATTTTATTTCATTTTGATCTGAATCAAAAGCAAGCCTGTTGAATAAAACATCCCACATATGTTTCCCAGCAAAACTCCTATACATTGCTAGGCCGGGATACGTTTTTATTCAACATTGTACTTTTAAAAGAGGCATTTTTTTTGGGTTTGCAAAAACCCATTTTGACACATGGTGAATGCTGCTGGGATTTCTCTTTTAGAAGGTTTGCTCTTCCATCTGACTTCCCAATATTGTTCTGCAGCCCCAGACAGTTTCTCTCATACAACAATCTGTTTATAATACAGGTCCACTGAAATTGACCTATGCGCAGAGAGCTAGGATTTTTGTTTAAGCAGTGATTTTTGATATTTTGTAGGCCAAAAGTCAAGCGTTTTTCCGTGCAGCTGAAAATAAAGCTTCTTTTGATTTCTCAGATTTGGCTGAGACAGCCTGTCATTCAGGAATAATGCTATTTTCTGATGGAGCACAATATCAATATGGATGAGCATGGCAGGGCCTCACTGATAAAAGCAGAGTAATGCAGAACAGATGAAAAGAGCATCAGAGTGGCATCATTTTAAATGTAAAATATTTCCCTTTTTCAGTGGGAAACTTTGGGCTTGCAGCAAAGCAGCGCTGCTTTTTCACTCCGCTTCTTTATTGCACACAAGAACACACCCTGGCGGCCTTTCTCAGGGTCCCTCCTGTTCCATCTTGCCCAATGGCGCTTGGCACAACAGTGCAGCCATCCTTTTGTACCTGCAAAATGCAGTTTTGATGCGAGGCAGTGGTGCTCAAAGGAGCCAGCGCAGCCATTTTGCTGTTTCTGCTGAAGTGCAGCTTGGTTATGGATGGGAGTACTGCTGAGTGGGTAAATATATCCTGCATAGCAGTAGCGCCTGCATTCTCAGCTCACTAAATGTATGGAATATGATATGATATAGCATTTATAACGCGCCTATACACAAGTGTTTCAATGACAACGAGGCAAGGGAGGGGAAACAGGGGGAAGACAGACAACGATCCTCCTAGGCCAAGTGACATTGAGCTCACGCAAGTGCAGGGGGAAGGGGAAAAGTGCAGGGGGAAAGGGGAGGGGGCAGTGCAGTACATATGATAACAATAAAATAAATATAGACAATAAAGAAAAGTGCGGCCAGCTGGTGGCAAGTGCAAGAGCAGACATCAGGGGTCAAGTGCTAGTAGGGGCTGTAAAGATACAGAAATTGTCCCCAAGTGCAAGGGTTGTCAGGGGGCAGTGCAGGTGTGCAACTGGCAGGGAGAGGACCCGGGCCCGAGATCAGAGGGTAGCCAGGTAACCAGTGCAGTTTCGGATTCAGCCAGGAGATAAGCAGGGGAGAGGAGGAGAGAAAGTAGAAGCAAAGAGCAAGGTCTTGAGGTGCTTCCGGAACCGGAGGTGGTTCTTCTCAAGTTTTAGAGAGGCAGGGAGGCTGTTCCAGAGGGAGGCCCAAGCAGAAGAAAGTGATCTACCACTAACTCGCTGCTTGGAGAAGCGACTGACCCTGAGGGAGTTGGAGGTGGATGAGCGAAGAGATCAAGAGGGAAGATATTTAGGAAGAGAGAGTTGAAGATATTGAGGTCCCAGGCCCCAGAGGCCTTGTGGACAATGCAGAGGGTGTTGAACTTAATCCTCCACTGGGAGCCAGTGAAGAGATTTCAGTCCTGGAAAGATACACAATCCCTGGGCTTAAGGCCAAAGACAAGTCTCGCAGTCCTGTTTTGAATGAGTTGCAGAGGGCGGAGAGTAGAGGCAGGCAGATTTAGAAAGAGGCTGTTGCAGTAGTCCAGCCTAGAGAGAACCAGAGCTCTGGAGACGGTGGGTTTCTGGGGGAAGGAGAGGAAAGGAAGAATACCTCTGAGGAGGTGCAGCTGGTAGTGTGACTTCTTAGAGATGTCAGAGATTTGAAGAGAGAAGGAAAGTGTGGAGTCGAAGATGACCCAGAGGTTTTTAGCCTCACAGATGGGAGCAGGAAGAGGGCCAAGAGAGGCCGGCCAGAGAGTGACAGTAAAGGAGGAAGCAGGTGTGCCGATGAGTAGAATCTCGGTCTTACTGGCATTAAGGCAGAGATCATTGGCGGCACACCACTCCTGGATGGTGGACAGACAGACAGTCAGAGATGAGGGAAGGAGAAGAGGTGGCGGAAGGGAGCCTGAAAATGATTTGAGTGTCATCCGCATAGCACTGAAAGTTGGGGCAGAGAGTGGCAATGTGATGGGCAAGAAGTGCCAGGTATTGGTTGAACAGCCAGGGAGAGAGGTTAGACCCCTGGGGAACCCCACAGGTAGAGATAGAGATAGAGGAGAGGGAGGGCCCAAGTTGGACCTGGGAGGGTCGATCGGACAGGAAGACGGTCAGCCAAGCCAGGGCCTGATCGGTGATACCCAGGTTGTCACGGAGATGGTTGAGTAGGATGGCATGGTTGACCGTGTCAAAGGCAGAAGAGAGATCAAGTAAGATATGGAAACAGGGGTTGTTGAAATCAAGTTTGGAGAGCAGGTCTTCACGGATGTTCAGGAGAGAGGTTTCCATGCTTCTGGCAGCTCTGAAGCCAGACTGATGGTCATGGAGACAACCAACAGATTCAGTGTGAAGATTAAGCTGGGAGATGGCCAGCTTTTCCAGGAGTTTGCCGAGGAAAGGAGTGATGTAGATTGGATGATAGTTAGCCGGGCAGGAAGGGTCGGCAGAGGGTTTCTTAAGACGAGGGTGCACAAGGGAGTGCTTCAGGGGAAAGGGAAGGCTCCCGTGGTGGAGTGGTTGCAGAAATCAGCCAGAGCAGGAGTCAGGGTGTCAATGTGGTCCTTAATGGTTTTGGAGGAACAGGGGTGAACCTGTTTTGATGAGACTTTCATAGATCGGACTTGTCTAGAAACCTTGTCAGAGGAGAACAGGGGAAAGGCAAAGAAGGAGGGAGGAGAGGTGGTCAAAGAAGGGCAGAGGAAGAGCAGGACGTAGAGGGTGGAGGGGGAGAGGAGGAGGAGATAGAGGACAGGATGCCCTGAGTTTTAGAGATGAAATCAGAAGCCAGGGCCTGGGAGGGGACAGGAGAGGTAGAGACTGCAGCAGGATTGGCCAGCTCCTTGAAGGTTTTAAAGAGTTCAGCTGAGTTGTTAGATGACACGGAGAGATGCGGGCTTGGATGTGGGCTCTCTTCTTGGTGTGGACAGAGAGCTGGTATTGCCTTTGGAGCAGGCGGCAGGCCAGTTTGTCAGAGGATGTACCGGAAGCACGCCATTTCCTCTCGGCCACCCTGCACTTGCGTTTAAGTGTGACAAGGTCTGAGTCGTACCAAGAGTTGCACTTGGCTTTGGGTTTCAAGCGGATCCTCATGGCAGGGGCAAGAACATCAAGAGTATCAGATATAGCAGGGTGGAGCATGGAAAGGGCTGTGTCAGGATACGAGTCAGCCAGAGGCGGAGGAGGTGGTGAGAAGGTGGCAGCGAAAGCCTCAACTGACACACACTTCATGGGTCGGATAAGCGAGAAGGTAGGTGGCAGTGCTGGAGTTGGCTTGGCCTGAGTGGTAATATAAAGGAAATGCTTTCTATTGGTTTAATTATTGGTTTAATTAAATAAGCAATATGTGAACATGATTAATGACAAAGACAACTTAAGAGAAGGGGGGTATGGATGGAGACTGGACAGTTAAATAAAAAGCACTGAATCGTGTAGTGTCAGATTGTCCTGGAAGTTAACCTGACAGTCTCAGAAAATCTGCCAAGAAAAGCAACCAAATCAGAGATCCAGCAAGAGGCAGCATTCTAACAAGGAAGGGTTTAGTATATTATATTTACTATTTTATTCAACATGAACAATAAATATAAAGATGAAGGAACTTGGGGGTGTTGAGGGGGAGTATGGGACTGGTATAGTAGAAGCCATGTAGCACATTACAAAATAAATTGTTTTACAGGCAATTAAGAAAATAAATGTAACTATTATGTAAATAATATAGAAAACAAATATTTCTTGTCAGATAGGAAAACAACAGGACAGAGAGCACCACCAGGTTTGCCATATATTGTTAATACAAGGAAAAATGCAAATCTACACATTTTCATTTAAAGGAAGGGATATGTGATTGCCATACATACCAATTGCTGTTTGTTAAAGTTGGAGTGTCAAAGTGAGAAGTCAGGCCAAAGTGTCAGCAATGGCATTGATGAAAAATTTACACCGGTGGTAATGTTATCTAATGACACTTCAGAGTTGTTACACTCGCCAATGGCGGTGCCTGCTGTGGCACTACTGAAACTTGAGTCTTTTGAGCTGTCAGACTTTCCCCGATTTACATGCTTCTCTCGCCTGTCTTTGCTGATACACATCATCAAGATTTACTTCATTATGTAATAGATACACCTTCATTCGCATGAGCATGTCAAGGTGACTTTCTTCCAGTCGATGCCTTGATTTGATCTCAATGGTGTTCATGAGAATGAACCCTCGCTCACACTCTGCGCTTGAGGCTTGAAATGTGGTCGACATGTCCATGAGCTGTGCCACAACATTGTACTCCATGGCATGTTGAAGTGTGAAATTCACCATATCTTGAAAACGTTTTAAAGAACCACACTAGTTCCTCTCTGCTATCACATACTTTAAGGCATTATACTGCGTAACAGTGGAATCCACAAGCATCGTAGTGTCTGATTCTAAACAGTCCACTTCCTTACAATCTAAAATGTCTTTGTATTTTTCAGCAAGATGCTTAACATTTTCTATTCCAAAGTCAAACCTGCATTGTTGAGTGGCTAGTGAATCAAAATCAAAACTGGCCCAGTCCTTCAGTTAGTTTTCTGGAAACCTTTTCTCCCTATCTCACACACCAAGCCAATAAAACTCAGAATAGATGCAGTATGGAAGTCCTTCTCCTCAGAGTATGTTGAGATCAGATCTCCAACTGTCCTGCTCCATAACTCTGACTGACCAAGGTACTGTCCCGTAATCTGGTTGATCTTGCAGCGTGCAAACTGCATGGCTTCAATTGGGGTGAGACTGCTTTTTTGGAGTAACTTGGACAGGTCTGCTAGATCGCAAAGAATATCATTTAACACTGCTAAAGAAATGTGATAAGTGGGATCAGACAGTTTCTTAAAACAGTATTTTGCTATAGGATCATTTTTCTCCTTCATTTCCTGATCAAAGTATTTTAGCAACACCTCATAATTGCACATTAATGCATTCACTGCAAAATTTCTTGATAACCACCTCACTTCATTGAGGGGTCGAAATGACAAAGCATCACATTCAATGACTGATTTTCTCAATGGAGATCTGCAAAACACAGAATAAACAGTTCTTAACAAGGTTTTTACTTCCCTAATCATTGGCACCTTTGTCCAAGCATCCCCGATGCTCAATTCTTCACGGTGAACTACACAGTGTTGCTCAATTAAATGTGGAATAGTTTGTTTAAGCCTTGTAGCAACACTGTTGTTTTTGCCAAGCATAACGGATGCATCATCTGATGTGAACATCACCATTTCCTGCAGATTCAGACCATAGGCAGAGTAAAATTCAGTAGTTGCTGAAGTGACAGCTTCAGCATTGCAAGACGTTAATTTAGCAATTCCACCAAACACTGTTTTGTACATTGAATGTGGTGTTGCTGTAAGAGATCTAATTTTAAAGTAAATAACTAACATTTTACTGTCTGAAATGTCAGTGCTTTCATCAACAGAGTGTGAAGTGGAGCATTGTGAACTTCTACCATGATTTCTGATCTGATTACGGTGTTGATGAACTCCAGGAATTCAAACACATCATTTTTACATCCCCAGCTATCTGGTATTTTGGTGTAGTGCGCTATGTGATTGTGGATTTCTTGCACAGGTAGCATGGAAGTGTTTAATTGTACAGCTAGCAAAACATTGTGCAGAAGAACTTTCACCTCTTCAGGCTTGGACTGTTGTCGCTCAACCATGGCCAATCTATTAACTCTCTCAGTTGATGTTTGTGCCAGCATACTACGCAATCCAAACCCCAGTTTCTCTGCTGCATTCTTGTGCCTGAGAGCCTGTACAGCAGAGACATATGTTATGTTATGTTACTTGGCATTTGTATAGCGCCTTATGTATCATTGGTATGATCTCAAAGCACTGGTAGGTTGAATGCCCTCTGGAACCGCAGTTCAAGTTAGTCGAGAGAGAGAGAGAGTTGTAAAGTGCGTGGGCGCACCAGGTATGTGTGCAGTAGGTGTGGTTGTTGCACGATAGCTGCTTCTTAGTGGTAGGTGTGGTGTTGAGGAGATAAGTTGAATGTGTTCAGTCTGGAGGGTGGACGCCCAGACTGAGTTCTGGCTGCGTTAGGCCTGAGGAAACGTCAAAGCTAGCTGGTATGTGTTCAGCTAGTTGTGTTTTATTAGGATGATGGGTAGTTTGATGGATGTTGTTAGTATGACACCCATACAGCTGTATGTGTCAAAGTACAGCTGTGTTCTAGTTGAATGGTGGTGTATAGGAGAGAGTAAGCGTAGTAGTGTGATATTCTGGTAATTAGTAAAGTGCATGCGACCAGGCACACTCAATGAAGTTGGGAATACCTTCTCAATTCAACGTTAACACAGTGATGCTATTAGGCACACTCAATGATGTAGGGAGTACTTTCTAGGTTCAACTTTACACAGTGATGCTATTAGGACACATTTCTAAATTCAACTTTAACACAGTGGTGCTAGTAGGGCACACTTAATGATGTTGGGAATACCATCTTAATTCAACTTTAACACAGTGACGCTATTAGAGCACACTTAATGATGTTGGGAATACCATCTTAATTCAACTTTAACACAGTGACGCTATTAGGGCACACTTTCTAAGTTCAACTTTAACACAGTGACGCTATTTGGGCACACTCAATGATGTTGGGAATACCTTCTACATTCAACTTTAACACAGTGACGCTATTAGGGCACACTTTCTAAGTTCAACTTTAACAAAGTGATGCTAATAGGGTGCGGATAATCGTTGGACCTTAATATGTGACTTAATATATGAACTTTTCCAACTAAATGGCGTTTCATGTACTCCAATTTCCACCCATCGGCCCATTTCTTTCCTGTACAAAATTCTACAGTAACTTTAGCTTCCGCACATACTCTGCAAATCAGGCCCACATCAGCGTTGTACTCAAAAATCTCTCCAATTCGCACATGTACCTTATCTTGCCCTTCTTTTGATGAGGAAGACTTGGATCTTCTGAAGTTAAATAGTTTATCCATTACCTGGTTAAAAAAGAAATTTCATTTATTTGCATGGAAACAAAGTGTTGTGCTGCTGCTGTCTATGTGCAAGTGGAGAACTTGTATTTATCATACCAGGTCAAGAGCAGATGCATGTTTTGCCTGGCTATTAGCTCGCATCTTCGAATGTTTACCCAGCCCGAGCAGCCACACAACACAAGAGTACAAGTAGCAAAAGGGTTATCTAACATGAGCTACAGAACACTTGATGTCTAAATGAGGTACCAAGTTGGCTAGAAACTGCCCTGTCCTGGCCACCTGATATCATGGGGTGCACAAGGCCCGCCACGCATGTCTGATGCTAGGACTGGAACCTGTGATTGTGCACTGCACCCCTTTGGATTTCAGCCCTAGCCCTCTTTGACTACTACACTCAGAGGTGTTGCTAGGGGCGGGCTAAGGGGGCTATAGCCCCTGATCTTTTGGTTCTAGCCCCTGATAGAATCTCAGGAGCTACAACCAAAAGGCTAGCTAGCCCCCAGTCCCGACAGTTCCGACATCAGCGTAGCCCCGGGTCTTTTCCAGACCTAGCAACACCCCTGCGCAAAATGATGTCTGCAACCATCCTTCTTGCTCACACACACAACACACACACACATATACACACACTTTTCTTTCTTTCACCAATAAATCAGGGGAAGTGTGAACGCAGTGCCCTTCTACCAGAAATAATGCCCTTGAGTGTCACGCATTTGAGAACACAGCAGGGGTCAGCAGATACAAAGTGCAGTGGGTAAGCCTCACGACTGGGAGCTCTGTCTTTCTGAACACAGACTCCCCTGTCAAGTAAGTATGAGTGCAAGCTTAAGGGCAGCGGTTGGGTCTGTCCTGGAAGCCACGCTAAGCAAGGGTGAGGCAGACACTGATCCAGCCCCAGACCTTCCAGAAGCCCTGTGCCTCTGCAGAGCTGCCTGGCCCATGTCAGGGAAGCTTCGACAGGCAGAGCCAAGTAGAAGAGCCACATTGTAGCACAGTTCTTTTCTCCATCGGGCCCTGCTGCTCTGCACCAGATTTTGCATAATGAATTTGTGCCTGGCTGCCAGTTGTAAGCGGGAGGGCTTGTGCAGGCCTGTTGCAGTCTGCCCATGTCTGGTGGTTTCAAGAACAACAAGGGCACCTGATACCATGGGGCGCACAGGGCCCGCCGCGCAAGTCTGATGCTAGGACTAGGAGCCTGTGCACTTCACCCCTCCACCTCCAGTGAATGCTGTAGACCTGAGCAGCTCAGCGCTAACCCTCTTGTCTGCAGCAAAAGGAATTCTGCTACAAGGCCAGGGGCTCTGTGTGAAACCAACCTACTTACTTTCTATCTCCTTCTTACTCGCACATCACAAACGCACTTTACTTTTTCTTTCTTTCACCAATAAGTCAGTGAAAAGCGAGAATGCAGTCCCCTACTACCGGACATATGGCAGTTGAGTGGAGTATCCCACATTTGAGGACATTGCAGCAGTCAAATCCGATGTGCAATGGATGAGCCTCATGGAGTTCTGCCTTTCTGATTACAGACTCTCCCCTGCCAGTGCCAGGTAAGTATGCGTTGCAAGCGTAAGGGCAGGGGTTGGGCTGATCCTGCTGGAAACCCTGTTAAGCAAGGGTTAGAAGGGAGGTACTGACCCGACCCCAGCCCTTCGGGAAGCTCCAAGCCTCTCTGCATAATAAATCCGGGACTGGCTGGCGGCTGCCAGTCGGAAGCAGGAGGCGTCAAGGAGGCCTGCTGCAGTCTGCTAGGGGCCCATGTGGCCCTGAGCTGCCAGGTTGCCCTAATTAACAAGAGCTACTCAGGCAGGGTGCCTCCCAGTCGGACATGGCCATACATGCAAGCAGTCTCTATTTTACTCACCAGTGCCACCAGTCCATCCCTGTTGTCCAAGGTAATAGTGCCACTTCCCAGTGTATAGGCTTCAAAAGCTGGAAGTGGAACACAAGTCACTCTACTGTGTCAGTAGATCGCCTCCAACCAAGGTGCCTGCTGCCATGCCTCATGCACGAGGTGAATGTCGGAGTGAGTGGGAGGCCGGAGCAACTGTGTGAGCAACTGTGTTTTTGGCTGTTGCAGTGCAGCATGTGCATCCAAACGCTGCTACAGCCAATCAAATTAAAAACATATGACTGCATCAGTTGTAAGTGGCTGCAGAAAACCATGCAACCCGTCAACATTGGATGAATAATGTTCAACAAAAATCTATGATGAAGGGAGGGCACGTGTGCGGTGCAGCCCATTAACATTGGATGAATAATATTCAACAACAAAAAAAATCAATGAGAGGAGTGAGGGCACGTGAGCTTTGCGGTAAAATAAACAATATGCATGGCTTCCCAATCAAAGGTGCGCGGCCACACTGGCACGCACCTTACAGGGAACATTGGCCACCACTGATAGGCAGTCTCAGCAGTGAGTCCAAGCAACGAATGAGCATAGTGTGTGATTTCTCTTCGTACATGTTTGGAGAAGTATGGCACACATCGTAATAGATGGCAGCCAGCTGTTACTGCTCTGGGAGAGTTCAGGTTATAGTGCTTTCAAGCAGGGACTTAGCCTGGTTTTTTCCTATCCTATTGCTGTTTGAGCCTTATCAGCATTTCATATGCATTGGCCTGTTTGGAACTATGCTACTTCCATTTAGGACAAAGCCAGCCAGGTGCACTCTATGCGTCACTGACCTTGTCCCACCCTGATAATCAACACAGCAACATCAGCCACTTAGGAAATATAGCCCATTTGGGTCATGCACAAATTGTAGTCATCTATGTTCCAATCCTGCAACTATAGCTTGGTGGAACTTTGTGCATACAGCAAAAAAGAATTTAACCCCGAGATCATTGGTTAATTCCAGCTGACCAAACATAGCCTTCTTCTCAGACAGGTGGTCCTACGTTCAGGGGGACAGCAAAATTGCTCATCAGAGCTACTTTCATTTGAAGTGTAGTATTAGTTTGTTTCATGTTACACGCACTCATTGTTGACTAACAAGCACTGTAATGCACTTTTCAAAAGAGTGAGCTACTATTTTTATCTATCAAACGAAAGGAAGAATGAATGTTGTAGATTGCAAGACTCCAATGGAAGGGCGGGGAGTTAAGGGGAGGTGGGTTTGTTGGGGAATGTTTTGTTTTCTTGAATGCACCAGTTTGAGTGCACTGTAGGTTGAATGTTTTGAAAATTAATAAAGACATTTAAAAAAATTATAATTTAAAAAAAAAGGAAAGGAAGAATGAGACAGCAAAGGTTGGCAGGCATCATCCAACTCAGGAAACATGCGTCATGTAGCTCTATTGTTGTATACCTCTGTAAAGTGCTCCATTGCTTCTTGGAGCTAGGTCTGCAGTCAATAAATACAATAATAATAATAGTCATATAATAAAAATAATAATAATAAGAGACCTGAATTGAACGCTGAGAAAATCAAGGTCTGGGAGAGACTAGAATTAAATGTTGAGAAATCCAAGCTCTAGGAGAGGCTCAAATTGAATGCTGTGAAATCCAAGATCTGCGTGAGACTTGAAATGAATGCTGAGCATCCCCAGGTCTGGAAGAGACCGGAAGGGAATGCCACAAGGCCAAGGTAAAACCTGAAAAGAGCAAAGTAGAAACCTGGGAGAGATCTTGTGAGTCATCATGAGAACAGGGAGATTGAAGAGGAGTCCAGGTTATGAGTAACTCCTGGAAGAGCATCCCCAGGAGAACTTTTCTGTTTTGTTGTGTGAGATCAGGGTGGACATTTGAGAACGGGATTTTGCAGCTCTTTTGTTGGTCATTTCTTAGAGCAACCGGGAGGCTAAGGACTTGTTTTCCCATGAACATCCTTATTTGTTAGAGAAAGTCCACTAGTTCCTGTAGGTGTTTGGTCCAAACTTCTACCCTTCCAGAACACTGAATAAAACCATATTTTGTGAAACTCAATTCAAACGTGTTAAGTGTGTCAATGCTCAGCCTTACCACAGTGCCTAATGGAGGAGGATGAGGATTAATGTGTGGTAATGAATGTACCTATGTACACAATCCCTTGAAAAGGAACCACAAACACACACAACACTCATCTACGTCCATCTTACCTGCAAATTAAGTCATGAATACATACTTGATTTACATTTTGAATTGCCTGGTGACTGACTGCTGCCACCATCTCTATCTTTACATACCCATAGCTTTAAAATTCTCCCTCCAAAGTGTGGACAGGTAGCATGCACGTGAAACCCCCCAGAAGATCCATGGGCTGAAAATATAGGTCTCTTCTATATAGCACTGTTGTTGTTAGTTTTGTTTTGGAACTGATTCACTTGACAGTCACATTTCTGCTGCAAAACTGAGTTCGTGACTGTTCCCAAATGTCTTGCACGAGAGAGAAGATAACTTGGAAAGAACCACAACTGTATTATTAAATGGGTGTATTAAGCCTTTTGACTGCCAGCAGCAGTCACCTTCCTCATTCCTACTAAAGCTCGAAAAGCCTGCGCCCTATTAATCCACAAATGATAGCAAGGGGCCCGGGGGCACAGTCGGGTTAGTGCTGGGCGAGGCACCCGTTGCAGGACGGGTGTCTGGCTGTCTGGAACGTGCGGGCACGCGCCGTAGCGGGCAGAGGTTTCAGGGGGGGGGCTTGGAAAGCGGGCAGGACAGATGTCCCAACTATGGCGCCGGGTACTGCGCGCGCGCACAGAGCGCAGCCTTCCAACCTACTACGAGTCCTGCTGCTGCTGAGGGCTGGGGGCGGCAGCGAGTCAGAAGTTTTCTGAAAGACAGAACGACGAGGAAAAAAATAATACAAGCTACTTTCTGAAACAGAATGCCTGGTTGAGGGTGCGCGGGGCTCGCTGGCCGCCAGCGGGTGACTGGAAGTAATGCCGGTGACAACCCAGGTGTGAGAGGATCCGAACAGCAAGATGAGGGAAAGCGGCAGCCCAGCAGAAGGCTTGCGGAACGGCTATGTGAAGAGCTCAGTGAGCCCCCTGAGCCCGGATCCGCCGCGGAGCTGGCTCGGTCTTGTGTGCGGAGTGCCCCCGGGGTTACTGGCAGCCGCCGGGGCTGTGTCGGCGCTGCTGTGTCTGAACCCGAGCTGGCCCTCGCTTCGTAGCCTGGCTGTCGCCGCCAGCCCCCTTTTCAGCATCGGCTGCGCCTTCTTCTTTCTGAGCTGCTGGTTGTCCCGGGATCGGCGGGGCGGGGGCCGGCTGGGACTGCTCGGCCTCCCCGCCTGCTGTTGCCTGTGGGACGCGCTGCTGCCCTCTGCCGCCGGGACAGCTGGGTGCCTCCTGGCCGCGCTGGGCTGTGTGGGCCTGCTCGCGCTAGCACTTGGCCTTCGGCTCCGGCACGCCGTTCTCCTGCTACTCTTCACCAGCCTGGCCTGGCTGCAGTCCGCTGCTGGCCTTGGTTCCCTGGCGCCGGCTGCCCGCCCGTTCTGTGCTTGCCTGACCGGGATGGCAGGCACCTTGCTCGCTCTGAGTTTGGGGGGCTTGTCCTTTTCCCTGGAGGCTACTCCTGGCGGGGTGGTCGAGGACAAGGTGCCCGTGATCCGGCCTCGCAGGAGGTCCAGTTGCGTGTCCCTGGGAGAGACCTCCAGTTCTTACTACGGCAGCGGGAAGATGTCCCGGAGGCCGTCTCTACCCTGCATCTCCCGTGAGCAGGTAGGTCCAAAGAGTGAGCCACTAGCGAACAGTGCGTGAGATGGTGCAGCTGTCAATAGAGGAGTGAGTGTAAGCTGCAAGGGGGCAGCGCATTACAGCAGTGGCTCTGGCAGTTGGCCCAAGTATTGTCGCAAAAGTCCCCATGGGTCTTAAAGTAGCTCCACACATACACTTCCCCCAACGTTTCTAGTACTAAAGTTGGAATACTAAATTATACCCTCCTAGAATATTTAGAGGACAAGTCTACCATATCTCCAGTATTTTGAATATTTAGAGGACAAGCACCACATAGCTCTAGTATTTTTTGCTTTTCTTAATTGAGTTTTAAAAACATTAGAACATGGGGCATCGATCTGGCCTCAAGGCACCATGCACCCCCCTTCCCAACCCTAAAGGCAGTAGTGAGAGTACACGTAGGTACTATCTGGCACTGTCTGGAAGAATTGCTTTACAAAGGGAACACAGTTCTTCACACAGGGGTGTAGCAAAGGGAAGAATTCGGAAATATACCAGAACTAGACTGATCTATAATTAAAATTGACTGAAGACACTGCCATTAAAAACTGCTCACAAAAAAGATAGAAAACCTTACCATGATAGAGCCACGCACAGACTGTGGAAGTAGGGAAGCAGCCAGATGCTAAACAATACTAGTCGTTTGGTCCGAAGTAATAGAGTGCTACTACAGACACATTTAGAAAAAACTATGTTTCTTTACTGCCAAAACCCAAACTGAGCCCAAAAAAAAGTCCCTTTCAGAAAAGAGTTTAGGAGAGTCGAACTAAAACCGCAAACGTGCCACGAGAGACATCATTTTATTTATAGTACTGGAGGATTGCAAATGACCACCACAGGTGGCACCCTTCAAGAAGCAACACCCCTGGTACAACGGTAGAATGAGATTGCAACAATGTTGTATTAAAGCAAAACTGCAAATGTCAAATCTTCACATGTTGGCGCTATAACCGATGGTGTTGAAACGGTGGCAAGTAAACTGTATGAAATCCAGGGCTAGAATAAAAGAGGTATGCTATGATATGCAATGGCATTTATAACGCGCCTATACATAAGTGTTTTAAAAAAAAACAGACGTATTGTACCAAATGTGTAACACTGTCAGAAGTAGAATGATCAAGTGTAATAAGAACGATTACAATGCAAGCGTGTGGCTAAACAGAAGCCGGTCGAGTACAGGACCAGAACAGTTGTACAAACAGATTGAATGTTGCAAAAAAGATGAGCAGATAAATTATGTAATCGGGTCATACTTAGTAACAAGGAATGGCAGTACTAGAAGCACCCTCCAGGCATTTTTTTTGTTATTGGAATTTTTTCAAAACATTTCCCTCCTACAACCCTATCCTAGTGGGACCACATAGTCATAGTCTAACTGCGGGGAATAGGGTTCACATGATCCATGGTGAAAGGGTCCTGTCTGGTCCTTTAGCTAGTCACTTTTTGTCCAGTACCTGCCCACAAAAGTCGCTTTTCAAAAAGGAGAGTACTTCTCCCCAAACCTTCTGGAATTTCTGAGTCCCCGTGAATCTTGTAAGTGATCCACTGTATTGCTATTATGTCCCATAGTTTGCAAAGCCAATAAGTTGCTGTGAGTGGACTTTTTTTGTTTCCAGTTTTTTGCGATAACCTGCCAGGATGAAATTAATAAGTCATCGTAGCTATTTTCTGTGGCTTTGAGATTATATGTTGCTCCGGGTCTAATAATCTGCAAGGATTCTCGTGTAGTGAGAGGGGTTGGATTTCCAGGACTATTTTCTGCAAATAATCTGTGACTTCTTTCCCGAAACACTTGATCTTGGGGCATCCCTACCAACTATGTCTCCAGTCCCAATCCCCCTGCATCCTGAGGTGCAGAGTCTAACATTATATGAAGTCTGCTAGGGGTGTAATGCCATTGTATCATTGTTTTATACCATGCCTCTCGTGTCTGCAGGGATCTTGTCATTTCTGGGATGTTCCTCCAAAGCCCCTTCCAGTATCCTTCTGAGACGGTTTCTCTTAGGCAATTTGGTATGGCCATTTATTTTTGTCTGAGCACTCTTGAAGAATCCTGTATATATCAGATACCAAGTGTTTGTCCCCCGAATGTGTGGTAGCAAACGTCTCGAATTTTGTTAACTCCCCGATTGCTGCCTGATAGACCTCCCTCTGTTGTAGCCAATGCCTCAGCTGTATGTATTCATATCTATCTCCCCCGTTATCCCAACGTGTCTTACAATCCCCAAAAGACGCTATTTAATCTTCCCACACCATGTCTCTGACCTACACCCACTTTCCTTCCACAGGCTAACGTACCCTTTCCCATACCAGGGGTGAAAGTAGGATTGTCAAACATAGGAATAGTTGACAAGTGTCCCCTTTTGATCCACCTGTCCTAGATATCACAGGTGGCCCGGAGTACCCTACTATGCCTCACGCTAGGAGGCCTATCTTTCCCTTGTAGCCACAGCAGACCAGACAAAGGGTATCCTGCCACCACTCTGTCCATCTGTGCCCAAACTCTGTCCTTGCTATCAGAGAACCATTTGCGTACTACTCTCAATTGAGTGGCCTCGTACTAGCGATATAAGTTTGGTAAAACCAGACCACATCTCAGTCTTGTGGTCGTCGGGAGATCTAAAGCTACTCTCAGACGTTTACCTTGCAATTGTTGCTTTCATTGCTTGAAAGAATGCAATAGGGAGTGTTTGGAACTTAAATAGTAACCTGGGATGGGTCACCGTCTTTAACATATTTATACGCCCTGAGCAGGAGATCAGCATCGGGGTCCACCTGACAAAGTCTGCTTGTGTCTTTTTGATTTGGTCCGGGTAGCTGGCTTTATACAATGCTGATTCTGCTGGTTAATTTTATCCCTAGATATGTTATGCTTCCCCCTGCCGGACGAAAGTGTGAACCACTCTGCAAAGTGGAGGTCACCTCCCTGGGCAGGCCAACCTCCAGCATTTCCGATTTTCCAATATTTATCTTAAGCCCCAACAGACCTTCTTGTTCCCTTAATATTCCGACCAGGGCGGCGTTAGCAGCATATTGTCCACCTAAGCGGCTGTTTTGTGAGTTTCTCCTCTGAATTGGACCCCCTTAATTTCTTGGTTCTGTCTGATTGTGGCCAGCAGAGGTTCCAGATATATGGCGTATAAATGAGGCGACAAGGGGGGGGTCCCTTATTCTGTGTCTTTTTAGCTTCGGAAATATGTGCATTAAATGCCAACCTAATCAATGAGTTTCTGTAGTTTGCCTCCACCATTTGGATATATTTCGACCTGAACCCCATTTTCTCCATTACCTGGAACAAATAGGGCCACTCCACCCTGTCGAAAGCTTTTTCAGCATCAAGGGAAATCAGAGTGGCCGGTATCCGTTTTATTTATAGCTTCTCTAAAAAATGAATTGCCCTTCTAGTGCTATCCCACGTTTGTCTCCCAGAAATAAAGCCAGATTTATCCTGTCCTATGACCCCCATCAGTACTCCCTTAACCCTTTCCGCTAGAATTGCAGTGTCCATTTTTGCATCCGCATTTAATAGCGCAATAGGTCTATATGATCCACAGCTTGTTGGGTCTTTCTTTGGTTTTCAAACAGAAATACTTTGGCCTCAGTCATCAAGCAGGTCACTCCTTCCCCGTTCCGAAAGGTGTTATATATTCTGGTAAGGAAGAGTTTTACTTTGTTATAGTGGGTTTTGTAGCAGACCCCCGAATAGCCATCTTCGCCAGGTTCCTTATTAGGGAGGCTCTTTATCATCCTCTCCACCTCGTTTTCTGTAATTTCCCTATCTAAGTTTTCCATATTTTCTCCCGTTACCTTGGTCAACTTCAACCCTTGTAAAAAAGCCTTTATCTTGAGGTTGTTCGGGCGCTCAGACGAGTAGAGTTGCTTATAGTATGTTACGAAAGCCTGTACTGCCCTTTCTGACTATGTGACGATGGACCCATATGGTTGCTTTATTCCCCCTACATGGCGCTACCCTCTCTGTTGTTTCAATAACCTTGCAAGCTTCTTATCTGCCTTATTGGCCCCGACATAATAGTGCTGCTTGAGACTTATGAGAGCGCTCTCGGCCCTGGTGGAACTAAGCATCCTAAGTTGTCTTTGGGCTTCTTTCACATTGTCAAAGTTCTCCCTGTTCTTAAACTCTGCTAATTCTTTTTGTGCCTTTCCCAATTCGGCATCCAAGTCTTTTTGTAATCTGTCCTTCTCATTCTGTCTTAAAGCTTTTAGGGAAATTAACCCCCCCCCGCACCCCTAGCTCAGAACAGCCTTCAAGGCATCCCATACCGTGCTCTGGGGGGGGGCAGGAGTGAGGGGGGGCCCTTGTGTATCATTCAGAACAAAATAGTCCGTAATTTCATCCCTCATCGTTTCTCGAAATATATCATCCCTGAGAAGTTCTCCTGGCATTCTCGAGGACAACAGCGGATTACTCAGTTTTAGCCCCCTAAAATGGATCATTATCGGTGCGTGGTCACAAAGGGAAATTGGATCTACCTCTATATTGGTTAGCGTCCCTAATATACCGGGGGTTCCCCCGGACATAGTCTATTTTGGAGAACGTAGTCTATTCTGGAGAACGATCAGTGGACCTGGGTGAAGCACGTGTAGCCAGTTTCCTGGCCCTTTTTTCACGCTAGAGGTCTGTCATAGCGATTCCAGCCATCCTGTCGCGCACTGCCTTAGATAGATGTTGGCCTTTGCTAATAACCCGGCTGCTCCTATCCCTCTCGCGATCCCAAGCTATGTTAAAATCCCCTATGAGGAGCAGCTCCCCTTCAGCAGAGCTTTCCAGTTTCCCCAGTGTCTGATGCAGGAAAGCATCCTGTCCCGTGTTGGGGGCATATATGTTGCATATTGTCACCCCCTCTTCTCCAACAGAACATGCAGGAAAATTAACCTCCCATTTGGGTCTGCAAGTGTTTTCATTACCTTTCCCCCCCAATGAATCTTTTATGCCCACTAATACCCCAACCGTTTTATTCCAGACGTTCGGCTGGTGTATTTGCGTAAACTGATGTATATGTAGCTTGTGACATCACCTTTTCTGATGTGTTTCCTGTGGTGTTATTAAATCTGCCCAGCCCCTTTTTATCTGTGCTCCTAGCTTCTTCCTCTTTACCGGGTTATTCAAGCCCCGAACATTATGTGAAAGAATTAGCAGCGGTCTCATCTCCTGAGCACTTTTTGTACCGCCTGTGGACTCCATACCCTCAGTTATTCTTAAATATCCAATATCCTTTGTGTGGTCCCCCTTGGCCCCCTCCAATGCCTCCTCCATTCCCCCCCTTAACCTCTAGCCGGTCTAGGCTCGGTATCCAAAGATACACCCCAACCATTTGGGAACCGGCCCACATTCCTACCCAGACTCCTAAGGTTGCACTAACCTTCTGAGAATCCAAGCGGTGCCCCACTCCCTCCCAGTTCAAGCCTGCATGTTCGTGCCAGATAGCATTCTGTGTTCCACTTCTCTCTAGTTACTCACCTCTCCCACCCCCGTTCTTCTGTCCTCAAAACATTTCAGGCAATTATTGTATGCTGTTTGCGTGTCGAATCAGTATTATTTTTCATCCCATCTTCTTCTTCCATGGGGACCTTTCAGTTTATCTACCTTTCTTTCCTCTGCGATCAACCATTCCCCTGGCCTGTGCCTCTGTTTTTGAGCCTCACGTCTTTGATCCCCTGGGCCCTCCTCTCCATTCTCCACTCCCAGTATCGCCAAAACCCTTTGGCGCATGTGGTGGTTCTCTGCTGTCTCCTGTCCCAAGGGAATATTGGACCAAAGTGGAAGGTCCATTCGACCGAAGCACATAAACAAGCTCCGGTTGCCTCTACCTTCTTCCTGTCGTGGCGCATCTGCTTGGGGCCTTCCTCCCGCTTTTCCGCTCCTCTGCGCTGCGCGGTTGGGTATTGGAGATCGGCCTCTCCCTTTATCTTGCCGAGTCACCTTATTAAGGCCAGGACACCGCTGATGCTCCCTCGCACTCTAGCCGCTGTGGGGCCTCCCACAGTCTTCGGTCTTGCCGAGTCCTCTCTGCATCCGCACGGACAGCTCCACTCTTCCGGAAAACGGCTTCCTTTCCTCATTGCATCCCCGGCCTGCTTCTCACATTGTCGTAAATGCTCAGCGGCTGCTACTCTCTGGTGCTCGGTTGCGTACTGCAATCCATCTGTATCTCTAACGCCACAACTGATCCTGCAGGGGTTGTGAGTATTCTTTCTCCATTTCCCTGATGTCGGACACAATCTTCCTCCTTTCGTGGGCGTTGGAGGGAGCTCGTGGGAGTGTGACTTCACTCTCCAGCGACCATCTTGGACTCTGCAGGCTTGATTTTAACCAGTTTTGTCACTTCCCACTTGTTTCCTTAAATTGATTAAGATACTCTGGATCAGGCTTTGTGGTATGTATGAATCCTAAGCATCTAGGCTGCATATAGTTAATCTTCCAAGGGGCTATTCCTGAAGTTATGAGACCGAATCCACATACTTAGAACCCCAAAAAATATTTTCATGTCCGAAATCAATCTGTTCAGTGTCCCATTCGCATACCCAAGAAAGTGTGTAGAGACGGTTTTTCATAGTTGCATGCATGACCACACTTTCCAAAAGTGATCAAACTAACTTTGTTGTGCACGCCCTGTATATCTTCTTATGGTGCTTTTGAATGTTTTTGTATTTTTAAACATTTATTTTTACAGTCTGCAAATGTATCTTATCATAGCCTTCGCAGAAGCTATTTTGCAATGCCAGTGCCCCTTTGCGAATAACGCCAATTTACCAAAAAGTTTATAATTTACTGCTTTTGGGCGTTGAGGGAGAGAGAGAACATGTCAGTTGATCTCTACGGGGAATACCGTTAAGTACCCTCTCATGAATTATTTAGTTGTGGACGTGAAGAATCGGTGTATTATTCCCAGACTGCTATACTTTAGCCGCTGTAAATAACATTTATGTCGAGTTGTGCAAAGTACTTGATAAAATATTTTATTTATTTAGTATCGGCTCCTGCCCCTGCACTGATAGGCACACAAAAAACGCTGCCTTGCGTTTTACTATCACCTTGTCTATTCAACAGCATCGTGGAATATGACTCGTTTTGGGAATGGTAACAGTTTTAGGATAAAACTACTGCAGTGAGGGCGGTGGTTGAGGGAAATGTTGCAGGTGTACTGAAAACATGGCTTACCTAAATGCAGACACAGGTCCTTTCTTGAGTTGGCCGATACTTAACCAAGTTGCATTGTTTTTGTAGTAGGGTTACAGGTTTCCTCCTGGCAGTTGGTTTTAGACTGCATACAAAAAAAGCATGAAATTACTTATCAAAACGAACCTGATTTACTTTCTTTTTGTCTTTTCCAAATGCTTGGATATCAGCATTACACGGCGTGGCTCTTATTTTGTGCAAGGTTTTGAACGGATTACAAGATGTAAACTCCCAGATGAAAAGACAAGTGTAATAGTTTAATCGCTAGTTTTACACAGTATCTGTTAAAATCCCACTGTTGTGCGTGGGCACTCGTGCAAGCCCATTGCCTAACTTTACAGATGACGAAGCTGTGGAGCCTGCATTTTCTTTTCAGAGGGTTTGAGCGTCATGTAGCTCTTGGTAGCAGCTTAATTACCCCCTAATGTGCTTTCCTTGTGTCCCAGGACCTACCTATCTTTTGAGACGCCAGCCTGTGACTGGAACACTTTTTCCAAAAGAGGTGAGTCTCACACTTCTGTCTCAAGGTTTAATATGGACCTTCATCCTCTAACCTCTGGGCTTTTAGGGGCAATGCCTGGTATCCCATGTGGTAGTTAAGGGGCATCTGTTAAAATAAGCTAGTCTGTGGGATTTTGAATGAAGGGAAGGTATGCCTACTGTGGATGCATTGATGATGAAGCATACAATTATGTACTACCAGGTGTTTTGTCTGAAATTGTGGCAGAGAGCCTGTGTGTGTGTGTGTGTTTTTTTTTTTTAAGATATAAATAATAATAAAAAACGTCCTTTGGAACATCTGCCAAAATCACTTCAAAATTCCAGTGAATTTCCATTTTTCACAAGTTAGTACAGCTCTCTTTGAAATCGTAGCTGCTTCAAGAAGGGTTCTCATTTTTTCCTTAATATCCCCAAATTCATCTGCGCGAGAAGCAATATATGCTGTTGTTTTCAGTGAGACTCTAGTTAATTTACCCTTTTTGGGATTACTGAAAATAATGCCAATATATACAAGCTCTTCTTTGTTATTTTTTCTTATTGTTTTCATCTGTCCTTCTAAAACATTGTTAGCTGCCATTTTCATGTAAAGCCTTTCAATGTCCCTCATTGTTACGTTGCTGCAAGGAGAACATTACTGATTAAAAGATACTAATTCAACATTTGTTGCTTCGCATTGTAAGACATTCACTACGTGTGTTACAACATAGCTAATGATATGCAATTTCTCTTGCGTGATGGTCTCGAGGATCTGTACAATCGCTAAGACAAATCTTCAATGTGTCGTTAGACATTTCTACTGCTCTCTTCAAACAGTTGCTACTAAGTATAATAGATTTCTTATTTTTCCTTCTTTATTCCAAAAGAAGCATTTATTTCTGTTGTACATAAGTATTTTTAGTTTGGGCTCATGGGTGTCACTTGAGACACATATAATAGCCAAAACTATTGGATTCAAACATTCTTTCATGTTTACATAGGGAGAAGGACTTGTGACAAGGGGCACACTAGAATGACCTTTGATGAGGGACACAGTGTATTTTGGTGTTGTTTGGTTATTGATCCCTACCCCTAGCCATGCTATTCCCTATGGCTAATTCCACCCATTCTTGCCCATCTCGGAACACGTTTAGCTCTGACCTCTTCCATGGTAACGGCCATCTTGGATGATTGTCTCTAAGGAAGCTCTCTGGAAAGAAGCCGAAACTAGCAGCCTTCTTTGAATGGGAAATAAACTATGCATCTTCCAAATAAATTGATACATTTTCAGATGATTACCGCATTTTTTCCATTTAGATGTAGAGCGAATTTCAAATACATGTAAGATACGATTTCACAAGAACACTAATGTTAAAAAAACGTATTAATCCTATTTTTAACTTATACAAATATTTCTTGCATTGCTTTTCTTTTTACATGCATACATCCTGATTCAAAAGTGCAATTCCCTTTCCCACTGGCATGGCGTGGAGAGAAGGGGGAGGCTTTGAGTAGTGCTTGCTGTCCATGGGAGTAGCCCACAGCTTTGTCTCCGTCCCTGGGTTCATATGATCGATCCTAACCTGTTTTCACGCCCTCCTATTCCCCCATAGACACCCAGCTATGCAAACTTCATCCACTTGGACTGGCGTTCCACAGATCACATTCACTGCACAAACAAACTGGGAGAGAGAAGCCCCATGGCCTTAGTCAAGTATCACAGTATTAACCATACTCCACAGGGATGAGCACATGCTCTATACAGTAGTGCATTTCTGCATGTGCGTGGAGCCGCCCTGTCGTTATCTCTTGTGCTCTCTGAGCGTTCTCCAAACACAGCAGTGTTATAGCTCTCAAGGGAATCTGTATTTTAACCAAGGTGGGGGCAGGTGGTCAGCAAGCAGGTGGTCCATAAAGCAAGCAGTGTCCTCAAAAGGCAAATGAGTGTGTGCAGATGGCATGCTATTGCCCTCTGTTCTGCAGAACAAAGAAAGGCAGCTGTTGACCTTGACCTCCTTAATCACCACTTAAGCAAGGCTGTTTTATTTGCCTTGGTTAGAGGGAGGAGGCAGGGTGTGGCCACCAAGACCTGAGAGGCCATTTCAACTGAGAACTTGAAAGATCATGGCGCCCTCGCTGCATATACATGGCCGTGTACTTCATTGTACTGTAGAGGCTAAATTGTATCCTCGGTTTAAGGATGTGTTGAATTTGCCCATCACTGCACTTTTTTTTTTTTATTTTTTTTTTTTTTAACACCAGGCATTTTCATGAAATGTACCCTGAACATCAATAACAAACCCACATAGCAACATACTCAATTCAACTGTTCAATTGTGTGGCCGTTCTACCTACCGGTGGCCACTTCGTACACGTAACTGATTCATGTAATTCCTGTGAACACACCACCCTCTACAGTGAACGTGTAGTTCAAATGCTGCATTGGCTGTGTACCTTGGCACACCAACACATACCCATATGCACATGATGTGTGGAGTGGTGTTCACGTTAACATGCACATAGGACGTTGCCTGCACTCCAAATGAACTGTACCATGCACTGACTGCACAGTCCGGGCATGCTCGTGGGGACCACAATCAATCTCCTGCTAACGTGCAGTGTGTGCATTCGTGTAAAGCCCAAACAGATGTCCCCTTGCAGAGTCCAGCTCTCTGCGTTGATCGCGTTTAAGTCCTGACCAATTCGAAGCATCAATTGGGTCCGCACAGCTGTCTGTCATTTCCTCATTAGCACTGGTTAACTCCTAGAGAACCATGTAGCTGGCTTTAGAGAATGAATCAAAAGCAAGGCATGGATTTCCTACCTGCGATAAGGACGGCACATTGGATGTTTGTTTCTAAACTTTCTTCAGTCAGTGTTGTCATTGTAGGAGTGGGCCTCCAATCACCTTAACCCATATTCAGCCCACCTCTTAAAAAGCGTTTGCACGATTGGTCCATAAAGGAAGTTTATTGTACAAATGGCTGGGAGGAGCTAGATGACTCTATGGAGTAAAACTAACCCAAGTGTCCCTGAAACACACAAGTTGACACATTAGATACATTTTTTTTTTCTACAGTCAAAACACTCCCATATGTTTTATTACAAAGACCCCCCCACCCCACACGTGATTGGTTAAAACCCACACAAAGAAATCCCATCTTTCTCCAATTCCCCCATTCTCATTGGTAGCCCATTGGTAGCCGTTATCTTAACTACCATCTTCAGTTTGTGTACACGCCTATTTTTAGGATTTGTCCGTGGTAGGTCATGACATCATCATACAGTTATACGTTCACATACAAACATAATTAATTACATTTCCCGGCTGGTCTGAGACCTCGTAATCCTAAATGTAATTTGCGCATAGCTTGCACGGATATTTCAAATGACATGAGAGTGAGCAGAATAAACATGTTTCCTTTGAACTAATGACTATCTCACTCACTCCTACTTTGGCGTCATTGGAAAATGTTAATCTAATGACTACCATTTCAGCATGCAGACCACCATTTCAGCATGCAGGGTAAATCCAGTAAACAATGAAAACACAGAGACGGTCAACCCTGACCTCAGGCGTCCTTCACTTCACGTTTATTGTTTGCCAAAAACAAATGCCCTGGCTCTTTCTGCAAGCTTTCATGCACTTAGCAAAAATTACCAATTACATCGGCATTCTGCGATGCTGCCGGGCCATAAACCCTTGATGGTTTGTTAGCTGAGCTGACCATCTACTAAAGTCATAGTTACTCATTACCCTTTCACTGGCATCTGAAACTCTGCAGTCAGTCACTTAAAATTCCTCTTGCGAAACCCTGACTGCCGTTTAATCAATTTATAAGACAACATACTACATGTACATTTTAAATTCCCTCTGTATGTATATCTGTGTGCATGCATGTTTAATAACTGTCACATTTTCTTTACAGTGGGTTCTCTGACAAGTCCCCTTCCTTGCAAACGTATATTACGAAATTCTTGTTGCTGGCTTCTAGGCACTTTATACCATAGCTGGACCGTGTTTAATATTTCATTTAACGGTTTTAGCATTTTATCTTTCTATGTTTTGTGTGCAAATCTAATGCGTGTCAACTTGAACACAAAGTAACATATCCCATTCACATTGAACTACAATGTATACACACATAAAATTGCCTGTTTTGCCGCATCCCCAGTCACAATTATGGCACGCGCAACATGAATCCCTCTTCGTCATTGGGACCTTTCATGGCCACCCCAACATCTTTGGGGTGGTCTGAAAGGGGAACTTCATAACAATACTCGGACCTGAAGTAAAAATAAAGCCATGCATTGTAAAAAACAAAAGCCCAAACTGTTGGCATTGCCAATGCTTGTTGATCCTGCAGTGTATATTCTTTCCACTTCTTCCTCATCTTCATGGCTGGGGGTGGATGTCTTTGGCTCACATAACTGCTCTCCATACAATCTTTTGCTTCTATCCATGTTTGCCCCATAAGTACATTGCTTGTAGCGTTCCGAATTCCATTATGCTTTTTCATTTTTCAGTTCTTATGGTAAAGTTGCATAATCATAGACTTATGTTCAAGTATTTGTTGTTGTTTCACTCTGCTCTCTTCTTGTTACACTCCTAAAATCTTTTCGTAACATTTTGGTTTAACATGGGGAGATTTCCTTCTTTGTTGACATCCGATACACAAGGAAAAATCTGTTGTTACAGGGATCGAAATTGTATTAACGGGAGCTAATAGCATCTCATGGGTATCAAGCATGAACAAGTGACCAGGAGCTACCACAGTGGGACAAGCAAGTACGTATTGTTCCGTAAATCTAACTTTCAAATAAGATGTACGAATATCATTTTCCATTATTTATGATCACTTGTGCTTTAAATGTTGCAGAGACTTATCCTAATGTTTATTTATAGATTGTCCCAAAGAGACACAGTTAAATTCACGTAGCTGTTTTTGTTCTGCATCAGTTGGCCTGGGGAGCCAAATGTAGCTCCTGGTAATTAATTGTTGGTGTCAAGCTAACTAGGCTCTTGTAGGCTACAGGTAGGAGCTAAATAGCTCCCAGCTCCCCTCCATTTTGAACCTCATTATCAGTTTTGATTTTTTTTTTTTTTTTGCTGATGATGGAAGTTTTTACTTCGATAACTGGAGGTATTGACATTTTGAAAAAATGGAAGATAGAATCAAATTTCACACTTCAACTGATCTTAAATAATTTTCAAATGTTCTTGCCAGTTACCAGAACCTGTAACAAAAAAGAAGGAATTAATTTTTTTTTAGAAAGCATGAAAAACAAACTGAAAACAGAAACTTCTAAACAATAAGAGCGATCACATTCTTTTAAGACCTTTATTCAGTTTTTATGGTGAACAAAAAATTAAAATTTTCCTTAGAAAATATTTGTTTGAATGACTCTGAATGGAGTTATAGATCAAATTCTGATTCTTAAATTGTAGCGGTGGCCATCTTGGATGACATCACATGGGCACTCTGACATAGATTCAGACCGAACACCTGGTAACACATGATTATATACTTCATTTGCTATGCACCCCCTGTATTCATAACTTCCCTTCAGTCAAAATCCCACAGAATTACATATACCCCTCAACTGTGAATATCATCCCCTGCACTTAAGTGAGGAGGTAACATTGGGGGCAATACCCTGGAGTTCCGTGCTGGGCTCAGGGGCTCTGTTAAGAAATCGTGGAGCACTGTGCAGGCCATGGGTATGTGTGCAGGGTGCTGCACTGGGTGAGGAGCTTTAAAGGACGTCTGTCCCTGGAAAGAGAGTGTGTAGCTCCACACCCAGGAGGAGGTGAGGCCACGGTGCTGCAAGCCGGGAGGCAAGTGTGGTCCTGCTCATCTTGGGTTTTCTATTTGAAGTGTTCTTTCGGTCAATGGAGGGCAGTAAACTGGAGGGGGCTGGGAAGTATGTGGGGGCATCTCTCATACAACCGGATTGGATCAGGGTGGCACTTGAAAGAATCTTTATTCCAACATCAGTGCTGGGGATAGCTGCTCCCCTTTGGCTGCCTATCTGATGGTGGGGCAGGTTTGTTTCCCTGTTGGCTTTGTTGGTTTGTGTCCTCCTACGGTGCGCTGAACATGAGCCAAGTGTGCCCTAATTTAAATAGCTGGCAGGTGTTAGGCACAGTGCTACTTTGTTGCATGAACTACCTGGAGTGGTGAGGGAGCTGTGAGCATCCCTCCAGATAAGGTGCGTATCTGGCCTTTTTACGCACTCAATTCCTGTGAATACGACATCTTTCACTTTCCTGTTTGTATCCATTACGAGGGTATTCTTGGCAGAACCTCCATAAATCATGGAGTTCACTGCTGACATCCAATTGGGTTGATTCATGATCTGTTTATTTAACACTTTCCTGTTTTGGTTATTTCATCTAGTGAATACTTTTAGAGTCTGTAATGTGTAACACTTGGAAATAAATGAGTGTGTGTTTTTTACTTTGTTGAAATGCTTTTTGATTTTTTTGTGTTAAAATGTTACTTAAGTATTTTGCATCACTAATGTGCATTGCAAATTGCTTTGACACTTTATTAGAATTGGCATTCTTATTGAGCCCAATTTGGAAGATTGGTGTAGTACAGTGTAAAAGTGTTTTCTAGCAAGGGCTGCATTTTTGTGTTATCACTGCTGTTTTCATTGGGTTTTAATAGAGGCCGCTCTACTGAATTATAATTCTTTCAACTTTACTATTGATTTGCATAGACATTTCATACTATGTTTTCTCTTTATCTCACAAGCACATCAATGGCATTTAATGACTTGAGGTTTTTGATGCGTTTTAGTTTTATGAGACCCTCTGAGCAAACAGCTGTTTGGCATTTCTCATTACGATAGGCTTTTGATGCAAAATTAGTAGATATGTTTGGTATTGTTTTAAAAATACTGCAAGTGTTTGTATCTGTATCTGTGTGTGAGTGTATGTATGAAAGGGCACAGCAGGGCGAGCAAGAAACGGCTGGATGCGTGGTCTGAACATTACTTTTACTATCCCACCGTCCCCTGCACTGAGCAGTATAATTCATACGGATGGCGAGGGTAAGAATCTACCAGCAATTCTTTGACAGACTTCTATATAATTTTAATGGGACATTAGCAGTCCTTCCCCCATCAGGACTAGCTATTACTTTTTTAAATGGGACCAGGTCAACACTTCCCAACATTGCTGTATATTTTTTAATAGGGTTGACTGTACTAGTACTTAACAGCTCTGCTATATATTCAAGCACAGTACCCTAGCTGATCGGCAGAGCTGCCAAATGGGATAAGTTGAACTATCACAGCAGGGTTAAAGCACATTTAGTGGCATCATACCCAGAATTCTTAGCAGGACTGCTATGTTTTGGATCAGTTCCTGAATTTTTCAACAATTGGATTGTAATAACGCAGTACCAACGTGTATTTGCAGTTTCAATATGTAGGTAAAGCACTGAAGAGAAACCGTTTCTAAACTCTCCCTTCCATTCTCCTCAGGTGGTAGTATGCACACTGGTGGACAGTGTGAGAAAAATTGCATTGCCGTGGTAGGCATCAAGCCATCCTGCTCGAAGTATTGCGCTTTTCCTTACTTCCTATTTCTCCCATGTCTGACTATTGTGTGAAACTGCCAAATCTCTAGTACCTCTATAAATCTCCTTCTTCATGTGTAGAATAGTTAATTGAAGGAGGCATGGACCTTTGTCAGGTAAGCCATGCATGGGACTGCCGATGACCCAATCCTACAAGCCAAGTCAAAAGTCTGTCGGGAATCTTAGTTCAGTGGGTTGATAAACTTGCCACACAGATGTTTCACATGCTATTTCCAAACTTGTCACTAGCTCTGTGAGCTCATGCATCTGCGTACATGTTTAAGATGGAGATTAAAGGTTTGAATTGGAGCAGAACAGACTTGGCTTTCCAGAGGGTAAATGTTTGATGGTGCAGAACTCGCATCATATCAGTGCTGCCATACTTGGCATTCAGTGCAGGTAAAACATTTGCTTGGAAACAAGTTCAGCACCTGCTGCTAGGCTGGAAATTGCAGATTCAGAGATTCCTAACTTCCAAAAGCAATTTTCCATACATTTTAAAGGAACCACCCCCTCATTTTCAAACTGAACTATATTTATAGATGGGACATGCATTTTCAGCTTGTATCACTAATTATTGCTATGGCAAATTCTAAATAAAAAGAAGGAAGGAATAGCAATCACAAACCTAGGAGACACAGGACAACAGGGCTGAAGTTGTGTCAGACAGAAAAGAGAAAGTAATGGAAAAGAGTGGGAGCCAGAATAATACAATGTGAGAGAAAAAGGAGGAATTAACATGAGCGGGAGGCACTTGAGTTACAGCAACGGAGACAGCAAGGCAGAGGAGACAAACAGCAATAATAGTTTTCTGAGACAGGATATGCAGAGCAGTACAGAGCAAGAGACCACAACAAAAAGCATGGAAACATTCAATAGTGAGAGGCAGGTAAACAAAGTAGCAACAGGAAGGTTGAGCCAAAACAAGAGGAAGATGCCATGAAATATAGGTTGAGGCAGCAACAGTCGGAGGGGAAAGGCATAATAGTGATGCTGGTAGAAAAACAGACTTTATTTATGATACCCAACTAGTTGGTATATGGTTCAGCAGCTATAGTAAATTCTGAAGTGGTCCTGTGTCCCTTTATCATGAAGATGCAGCTGGATAGCACACACCTACAAGTTATTGCGTGAGAGAGCATTTTCCACAAATGTAATAAATTAATTGAGGTAGATAACCTGAAATACAAATATATTGTTTATAGTATTTTCCAAACGTTTAACTTTACACACACATTGGATGGATGTCCAACACCTTTTACTCTCTTACAAAGGTGAATACTCATTTTACTCTCTTGACTTTGGATGTACTCTTCAAATCTCAAAATTGGGAGTAAAATACTCCCACCTCAAAATCCTATCTGGAGCACTGGCTGTGAGAGCTGGGTTGAGTGTGGTATCTTTATAGCCAGTGACTCACTCTTGCTTTCTGCGGCTGAGCTGTGGTTGAGGCTGAGCTGTGGATGAGGCCTATCTGTAGCAGGTCAAGACTGGTGAAATTAGCTTCTGTGAAATAAGGACTTGCATGTGGAGAAGTGTTCTACGGTGGGTGTACTCCTCTTCCACTGCAATGAATGGCTATAACAGGCAGATGAAGCAGATAGTGGACTATGACTCTATGACTCTGAGATTACAAGCTTTGAATAGCGGTACAAGAAAAGGCCACATGGACCGACTTTTTAGCTTTGTTGTCTTCCTCTTCATCTGGGTCATTCTCTTCCAGCGACTCAGGTTCTTCAGATGACCATAACCCAGTGACAAACATCTTAACAAGGAGGCTCTGGCAAAAGGTACGGTACAGCTGGTTGATGGCGTGCAATTTTTCTTTTTTCCCATGCAGTATGTGCCTGGGATATCACATGACCTGAAATTCAGACAGCTTAAGAAAAAGTTAAAACTTGCTAGACCTCTGATTTCAGATACTGGGGACAAAACCCTAGTCAAATTACCAAGAGTAGATAACAGTGCCCCTGTTTGTGTCTGCATTGTATCTTGTTTAGGTGGGAAGACGTCTTCTATGCTTGAGTTTGAAAATGTCACCCCAATTCGGACCTGTTTGGGAAGGTACTCCATGGCAGTTCAGAAAGCTTCTGTGAAAGATAAGGTGGACTGAAAAGCGAATACAGCTTTAAAAAATGCTCGTGCTGTTGCCTGTTAGGCTTTGCAGCCCAGGCTGTCTTGGCAGTTATTTTGAAACTGGAATGCACTATTGTTGAGTGTGTGGATAGTTCACAGATTCAGAAGAGAGGTATGACTGCAGGCATTTAACTGCCTACTTGTGAGAGCTGAAGAGCGCTGAGATACGCTCCTTTATTTTGTTTTCCCCTTGAACTTGCTGCCGCTCCCCCTCCGAACAGCACTGCGAGCACAGGGCTCTTGCTGTCCAGAAGGAGGCGGGGCCGTCGAGGATCACGTGACTGGCACACGTGACTGCCAGCTGTGCTACTAATCTGCCGGGAAGCCGCCCGAGCGGCGTTGACTGCAGGCATTTAACTGCCTACTTGTGAGAGCTGAAGAGCGCTGAGATACGCTCCTTTATTTTGTTTTCCCCTTGAACTTGCTGCCGCTCCCCCTCCGAACAGCACTGCGAGCACAGGGCTCTTGCTGTCCAGAAGGAGGCGGGGCCGTCGAGGATCACGTGACTGGCACACGTGACTGCCAGCTGTGCTACTAATCTGCCGGGAAGCCGCCCGAGCGGCGTTGACTGCAGGCATTTAACTGCCTACTTGTGAGAGCTGAAGAGCGCTGAGATACGCTCCTTTATTTTGTTTTCCCCTTGAACTTGCTGCCGCTCCCCCTCCGAACAGCACTGCGAGCACAGGGCTCTTGCTGTCCAGAAGGAGGCGGGGCCGTCGAGGATCACGTGACTGGCACACGTGACTGCCAGCTGTGCTACTAATCTGCCGGGAAGCCGCCCGAGCGGCGTTGACTGCAGGCATTTAACTGCCTACTTGTGAGAGCTGAAGAGCGCTGAGATACGCTCCTTTATTTTGTTTTCCCCTTGAACTTGCTGCCGCTCCCCCTCCGAACAGCACTGCGAGCACAGGGCTCTTGCTGTCCAGAAGGAGGCGGGGCCGTCGAGGATCACGTGACTGGCACACGTGACTGCCAGCTGTGCTACTAATCTGCCGGGAAGCCACCCTCGCGGCGTAAGCCCTGGTGGTAGAAGGGCTGGTGCTGTTTGGCTGTTCGGCGTGGTCGGCTGGAAATATTGTCTTCACGATTCATCTAACTCCGAGTAAGAAAACTATAAATAACTATTATTTAAGCCGGTCTTTGGGGAGGAGAGACGGACTAAGGCTGCTCCTTAAGCCATCGGGCGTTCCCTAGACGGCATAGTTATATATGTATCCATTGACCAAGCTAACTATTTAGATACTGCTCCTAGTCCTTTTCAAGATTCCTGCTCAACTCTCTACTTTTAAAGATTTTATCTTGTTATCGGATCATCTCTTTTAGCAGCACCTACTTACCCTGTTTTTACAACTACTTGTTTATTCAAAATTTTACCCTAACTGTATAGTTCATTTGGTGACTGTACTAGTATAAGGTGATATGCGTATCTTAAGAAGTACAAAGATGAATGGCCCAATATTAGTCCAGGAAAATGTTGAAACCCAGAAACAACAATTAATGGGTAGTACGCCCCGAAGGCATCACCCTGTTAGTGCCCCTAACCTTAATAGGCATACATCTTCAGGTGATATAAAACGCTACTTTTTTGAGACAAAACCCCTATCCTGTGACTTCACTGGGAAATCAATTGATTCTTGCTTTAAGTTTACTACAAACGCCCAAGGCTCTAATGCAAAAAATTCTTTGGGAGTCTCTGATAACACCCTTATTAAAGAGGGCGACATCCCCCTTTTAAAAGAGCCTCATACAATGCCTATAATATGTGAAGCACCAGGATCCCCAGGCTCTATTATCGATCCCAATAGAAATCAAGAACCTCAAATTCCACGGCCGAACCCTTTAGGTCCCACCGGGGGGGCACGAGGTGGGAGTATATTACCACATGATTGTCATGCTCCCCCGCCCCTCCCCCTGACTAAAAGCGGTGCTGGTTTAGCTGACTCTCAACCTGCAGTAATTGAACTGAGTTCAAACTCTTCTCTTTTGGCAGGAGATGACTGTCGGAACTCACTAGAGCTACCTGAAGTTTCTTTCATATACTCAGACGCAGCTCATAGTTTAGTCGCTTCATTTGCTGCTCCCACTCCCAGACGTATTCCGGATGTTCCGGTCCTACCATCTGATGGCCCTATTTTGCCTCCAGCTATTTCCCCGTCTATTTTGATTGAATCCACGTTGCATGCCATGAATTTGGCCATTTCCTCTCTTTTTAAGCTGTTTGAAACACTCGATCGAAAACTACAGACACACGATAAACAGATTGAGAAATTATTACATTGGCAGGCAACGCTTAAATACAGTATTGAAATGAATACCCGAAAAAAACTAAAATTAAATTCTGAGCAATCACTGATCCTCGATAAATCCCCCACCGAGCCCATTACACAAACACTACCTATGAAGTTCACGCCCTTACCTGCCTTTTCAAATGTAATTCACGACGATTTCTCATTGCTTCAAAAAATTGAACCATCAAAAGATAAACCGCTCTTAGACCCGATAGTGCCCGAAGACAAACAAGTGTTTAATATATTTACATCTAACGGACCTAAACCACCTGAAATTACATCTAAACCAAAAAAGAACCCGAGTAGTAAAAAAACAAAAAATGTTAAAGATATAACTAAAACGACAACCTCAGCAACTAAAGCCTTTATTAAAGCCCTATCCTTGCCTAGGAAACATACCATCATGGCTGCGGAAGCAGTACAAAAAAAATATAACACCTTGGCTAATGGTAAGAAAAATAGTACACAGCCAACAGCATGCCCGGCCCAGATAGTAGCCTATGGCCCATTAGACGCATTGGTCGAGGCTGCTGAACATGATAAGGTGGTAAACTCACAAGCTTCACTTCCCCTAGTACCCTTATGTCCTGCGGTACAAGTAAAAGAGTGTGATACCCTTGTAGCACCATCATCTTGTTCTCCTGAGCTGATTATAGATAAGGATGCTGAAGCCAGACGGAACGAAATTAGAAAGGAGATTGATCACTATATGACCAAACAACGACCCTCGAATGTCCAAGTAGAGATACTGAAAGACCCTAACATTCGAGAGAGATCCCATATGACAGATCATACAGAAAAGAACCATGTGGCACAACCACTTATTACGCCCTTGATCTCTGGGTCACCTTCTTCAAAAAAAATGTCTGTGCCCCTCAAAATTACTACTAACTCGGATGATACAGCTTCTTCCAAACAACCCATAATTGATGTATCCGAAATATCCATACAACAAGTAATTAAAACCGCAGTACAAGATTACATGACTAACCTAAACAAAAATGCTACATTACTTACAAAGTCAGAGGTTGTCCAGTATACCTTACATTCACAATCAAAAGATCTGAGTCGTTATCCAGCTGGCCCTGTTGCAAAGATTAATATACATCCTCAACAACAAAATCACTCATTGGGTACAAGCTGGCCGTACTCTGACAAGTTTTCGTCTGTACCATCAAAAAATTTGAAAATACCATCCAAACAACCGCTATATCCATTGATCATTCGGTGCAGAGATTTACCTTATGCAAAGTATGACTTAAATCGCTCTAGTATACTTGCAATTTTAGCTGAAATCCCTGCGTTAGATGATCTGCAATCCTCCGATATTGATTTGGTGGAATTTATCTGCGATAATGATCTTTCTGTTGCACGGTTTTGGGTGTCCTCACGAGTGGTGTTAAACACATTGTGGCTTGCTAAACACGAAATATATGAACTAGGTTTTGAGCTTCTCACCGATGTGTCAAACCAAGTTCCTTTTCCTGCGGTGCAACATCTTGCAATGCAGCCCTATATTTCTAACCAGAGACAGGGCTTATGTGCTCAGTCGAGTAATCATAATTATTACCCAATGCTACAATCTATATCTAAGCAGTCATAACTAACCTTGCAACACCTCCCACCATTTTTATCTATGATAAGTTGGAATACTCGAGGACATGGGCATTTACTGAGGAATAGTTCTAATGAGATATCGAAGCATGATATTATTCTATTTCAAGAAACTTGGCTCACGGAGCGACCAGTGTGGGATAACTTTGAAATAGTTTTTAATCCAGCAATACGATCTATGAAAGGTCGGCCCATGTCCGGTCTCCTTGTGGCCCTAAACAAGTCCTCCGAAGTTGTTCTAGAACACCAGTCTGCTCCAAACCGATATATTCAACTGGTAATCATCACAATAAGAGAACAAAAATATGCGATTGTAAATATATATTGGAATCCAGTTGCAATATCCACTAAAACATTTTTTAAAGATCTGGAAGAGTTATGGTCAGAGATTATTAAACTCCCTATATACCCGCATATTATTTTGGCAGGCGACTTAAATTTACACTGCCTGGATGTTCTCCATAATCGCAGAGATAGCAGACTGGTCTTATGGAACACCTTTATCGAGTCAAAAAACTTGGTTATGTTAAATGGTTCATGCTCGGCCGATAGTCCACCACATTATACGTGGAAAAGAGGTCATTCCGGTGCAATTATTGACTATATTTACGTTAATCGTGAACTATTCTTTGATATTAAGTTGTTTTGTGTGATCTCTACTGAGGACAGTGATCACAACATATTGAATGCGAAATGGCACTGTACGGCTCCACAGCGAAAAGAGGAGATATACAATACATACCATCCTCTACTAGTGAATAGAGGGATGAATAGACTTCATTGGACTGGACCCAACCTGACAAAATTTGCCAGAGTCTTCGAACAATCAATTGTGTATGAAAAGACACTAGGAACCAACAAGTCACTAGAGTATAGTGACTTATTGCATACATTTGCTACAACAAATAAGGTGAAGACAAAGTACTTCCCTTTGCATTCTTTTAACAAGGAAGTACAGCAACAAAAGTCCTGGTTTAGAAGAGAAAAAAGAGTAGTTTTAGCTTTGCCCTCCCAAATTAAATGGCAAGCCCTTAAATCATTGAAAACAAAACATAAAAATTGGATGAAAGCCCATCGAGCTACTCTTTATCAAATTGATGGAGAATGTATGCTCCAAAAGATGGGCTCAAAAAACTCTGCGCAAATATGGGCTTTAATTAATAAGACTAACCCTAATACGCAGATTTCACTACAAATCAATGATGTGGCAGAGGCTCAATGGGTTGAACATTATGCAAATTTGTATGCCTGTCCTGAGACTACAAACTCATTACTTAGTCAGTGTGATCCAGGAGCTTTTACCTTGCAATTCTCAGTAGCAGACATCTTATTTTACATTACCAAATCTAGTAGCTCACGTGCTCCCGGTCCAGATGGGATATCTAATTATATGATGAAACAAGATCCGAACCTATGGGCAAGGATTTTGTATCAACTTTACACTACAATCATACGCACTCAACAATTGCCTAGATCATGGTCTCTCTCAATTATTGTCCCGGTGTTCAAGAAGGGTAATAGACAAGATCCGTCAAATTATAGACCGATTGCCCTTCTTGATACACCGGGCAAGATCTTCGCCCGGTTGATTCTTAGAGACTTGCGAGCATGGATTGAAACTGCTGGTAAAGCTGATGTATTTCAAACCGGATTTGTTGCGGGAAAAGGCACGGCAATAAACATTACAGCAATTAATGCGATTAAAGCTAAATGTGAATATCTCAACCAGCCCTTGTTTTTAGCTTTCGTAGATTTTAAAGAGGCTTTTGATTCAATCGATAGACACCTGCTAATTAACAAATTGATCAAAATGGGTTGCCCTAGTTCAGTGGTTAAATTGATTGCGCTTCTTCATACAAACACCGCAATTCAGATAAGAACCACTTTAGCTGGGCATCTAACTACTAAAATTGCGACAGCAAGAGGTCTGAAACAGGGCTGTATTCTGGCAGCTACTATTTTTAACCTATTTATATTGGACATGGGTAAGAATTTTATTGATATCAACTCAGATGCCCCAAAACTTGGGCCGCATCAAATTGCATGGCTATTATATGCGGATGATCTTATTTTAATCTCTAAAACGCCGGCCGGTCTACAGCGGCTACTACAAGGGCTTTCATTGTATGTTCAAAGAAACCATATGGCTGTTAACTTAAGCAAAACACAGATCATGCAATGTTATAATAATAAAAAAAAATGTCGCCCCCTAAAATCGTCCGTCTGGACTTTTCAGGAAGAGATTATCTCTATCACCCCGCAATACAAATACTTAGGAGTGATTATTAATAATCTGAAGTGTGACACCCCCTATGTGCAGGATATAAAACAAAAATTGCAAACATTAACAAGTCAAGCTAAAGTCCTTTTGCAAAAATTTGGTAAATTCACATGTTCGCAGATATTGTTATATTATACGCAAAAAGTTTTACCAATAATAACATACGGCTCAGAATGTAAATTACCAAGAGACCGTATGTTTTGGGATCGACTGGAGGCAAAATTCTGGCGGTCAGTGTTTAAGTTACCGAATTCAACACCAGGGCCTTTGATACGATATGAGTTGGGTGCTCTTTCAATGTTTGTATTTTATGCATGGAAACTGTGTTCGCTAATGAAGAAATTTCTGCTGTGCACTAATTGTTCGGATTTATCTTATATATTGGCCACATATATGTTGAAATCCACACACTTTTTTCCCAATAAGTGGAGAAATTCTGTTACCAATCTGTTAGTAGAGGCCGATATAACCATTGAACTGCTTCTAACTAATCCCAATCGTGCCCAGAGAAAATTATATCAGCATGACTGGATCTGCACTTTAGAGCTTTGCTCACAGTACAAAGATTATTGCAGCCTGCCTTTTGGTACGAAAAGAATGAGAGTTGCAGCCTCCTATTTACTTAAATTTCCCTCGCACCATTTTAGAAACAACTATCTTCGATTTAGATTTAATTTGTGGCCCACTAGAGAAATTTTAGCTCGAAGAGGTCAAATAACAAAACAAGAAAATAAATGTCGGTTTTGTCAATTACCAGAGTGCGAGGAAACTTTAAAACATTTGATAGTAGGTTGCCCCTCACTAAAGGATTTACGTTGTAAATATTTTAAAAAACTGTACGAAAACTATACCTGTTTAACTAAAGATGTACTGTGGTCTAGAATATTCTCCTCACCTCTCCAAGCTGTTCGTATAGCCACAGTCCAATTTCTGCTAGCCCTAAATCTTGAGACGAGCCCCTAAATAGATGACATGTGTTTTCCAACTAATACCTCCTTGCTGGTGGATCACTAGTGGTTCCAATGATGTGGAATTTGAATCTATTTGGATTGATTTTAGATGAAAACTCAGATGATGTATACATATGAATTGTGATTTTATTATTTTTTTTGCTGTTAATGAGAAACAATTGAAGGTTGAAGTGGTGAGTTTGTAGGGTTTTGTTGAATGCAGATTTTGAGCTTGATTCTATCCTGTTTTAATTTGTGATCAATTGTGTTATATATTAAATTGAAAGGTTGATTTTCAACCAACCAATAAAATAAAAAAAAAAAAAAAAGAGGTATGCAGCAGCACGCAGAGTTGTTCTCACCTGGCCTTCAGTGGTATTTGAAGTACAACCCTGGCTTTCGTATCGGCAGGCAACATTGGGAACTGAGGGCTCTCAAGGCGAGCAAACACACCGATAAGCTCAGGAAGAAAACCGTGACCTAAAGTTCCAGGCTCACAGCATTTTACATGAATGTTAAGCTTACCTCTTCCTACAAATCCTGGAGAAGGCAGAAATTGAAGGGTAGGTTGGCCTGGAATCCTTCAAAATCCTTATGATTGTAGAAAGTGTCTAAGGATAGACCCCTTCTACAATCATAATGACATTTCCATATAACCTAGCTTTTGTAGAATTTGGAAATATTAAATATATAAAGTTGTGTTTCAAGACTTACAAATGATTGTATTATTCCGGGTTTAGTACATAAAGTGGAGCGCAATCTGTTGATGCTCCAGAATGCATTCTAGTGGTGCCCTGTTGGCCCAGGATCTCTTGGTTTTCCCTTTTGGTGGGGTTGGCACTGCACCTGTGCAGTTTCTACCGAAGTACTCTCCGCCCATGTTGGTCGGGGGAACCAGGGAGTCTCACCGGCTGGTCTCAAAGTTAAGGGAAAAGGGTGCAGAGGCTAGGGTTCACTCTGCAGCTAACCGAGTTGATACAGCAGTTGAGAAGGCCAGCAAACCATAGTTCTACGCTGGGTCCTGGAACGATTATGTGACTGTGTGCAAAGAATGGGGCACAGGTGTTAATGTTAAAGGACATTTGTACCGCGCACTATCACCACCGAAGTGGTCCTCTGGCGGCTCTGAAAAAGGGGAGGAGAGGGGGTGGGTTAGTGGGAGTAAGCTGGAAAAGTGCAAGAGAGCAGTGATGTGCTGTTGGCAGCCTCCGCACGGTGGGTCCGTCGGCTGGGCTTGGGGTGTTTTATGGTCCGTAGTCGTGGTGTGCTGTTCAAGTCTATGTGTGGTTTGTTTTGTTGTTGCGTTGTTGTGAAGTTTGTGCGGAATGCTGCGTTTAAGGCTTGTGGTTGTTTGGTTATAGTATGAGAGGAGTATGCAGAGGGATGGAATTGTTAGTTGGTTGGTTAGTTGGCATTGCTGTCCTTGCAATTGTGGGATTCTATCTAGGTCCGGTACATGCTAACAGTCACATTTCTATCTGGATGCCGCGCAAGCTAGGTTCACCATTCTAAGTGTGGTGCATGCTAAGAGTTACAAATGCTAACGATCACATTTCTGAAATTCCATTTAAGTGTGATATATGCTAACCTTCACATTTCTGTCTAGGTTTGGCGCAGGCTAAACTTGGGAATTCCATCTAAGTGTAGCATATGCTAACAATCACATTTCTGAAGTTCCATCTGAGTGTGATACATGCTAACAATCACATCTCCGTCTAGATTTGGCGCAGGCAGAACTTGAGAATCCATCTAGGTGTGGCACATGCTAAGAATCGCACTTCTGACTAGATTTGGCGCTTCTATCTAAGAGTGGACATGCTAACAACCACAATTCCGTCTAAGAGTGGACATGCTAACATCCTGGTGACCTGTGACATCCTGTCTGTGTCTGTGCTGCAGTTCATGTTGGACCATTTCAATAAGGAGTTGGCGGTTTCTGCACTAAGGGTGCACTGGTCAGTTCTGAAGGCTTTCGGAGCTCTGTGGTTGGGCGTCTGTGAGAGTGAGACCACCCTCTCCTGCAGAGTTTTTCTCTATTCAGTCCAGTGGATTATTCAGAGACTCTGGTGGTGTAAAGGGTCTGTCGGAGGTGCTGGGTTTTCATTTTGCCCCTTCATTTCTTCTGAAAGTGTCTTCAATTTCCATAGGTCACAATATATTGTTTTTCCTGCCCATCTTTTCCAGGGATGGAGGAAGGGCATAAACTAGATGTGAGGAGGGCAGTGCTTACTTGCATTTGGAGGACGGTGGACTCTAGGAAAGTGGATGATTTGCGACAAAATTTCTGGGACAAGGAAGAAGGATTTATTATGAACCGGTAATCCCCATTACTCCTAATCTTCCTCGATACAATACCTGTCTCGCCCTCATGTGAGGACAGTTGGGATTTATGATCGGGAAAGGTAATTTAGGGAATGTGTGATAATGGATGTGTGGCCTGTGATTTTGAAAAAAGGTTCTTGTCATAGTTGCGTATGTGTCAAAAAAACTACTGTGATAAACCAGCATGACTAAGATTAGTGAGAATTGCTGGTAAGTAATCTGATCAACAACACATGTATTCTCCAAAGACATTGGGCCTCATTCCGAGTATGGCGGTAAGGGATAGTGGCCACCGGTAACGAGACCGGTGTCGGTGATCCCTTACCGCCATACTCCGAGTTCCCTTTGCGCCCTCGCCCTTCACGCCTGCTTTGAGCAGGTGTTAAAGTCGAGGGCGCAAAGGGGCCTCCAAGCCAATAACGGTGACCGTAATGAACGGTCACCATTATTTGCATCTTCCCCATTCCCATTGAGCCCTATGGGGGCTCATTTGGGAATGGGGAAGAGCCTTGGTGAATGGGGAATTACCGCCCCGCCAACCTTGGAATGGGGCGGTAATTCCGCCATCCACCAAGGCGCTGCCGGTCCGGGTACGGCGTCAACCAAGGCGTTAATAGCGCCATTGGTTAGCGCCGTACTCAGAATGAGGCCCATTATGTGTTTGTTCCACCATTCATCCATGTGAAAATGTTGGGTATCAGTTTATAGGAGAATATATGGGTCGAGGTTGCTTTAACATGTTTGTAATAGCCCTACATGTTAAAGTTCAAAAGGAACCATGTTTTTGCTGAGGCTCTATACGAGGCTGCGCAATAGAATAGTAACATTTGTTATTTGTCCTAATGCAGTGCTGCTAGTAGCCTTTGTAAAGAACCTCTATTTTCTTTATTTTAGTAGAGCGTGTGCACAAATAGTTTTGTTCTGTGAGTTAATACTGCATGTTTGTTTTTATGATAATTATCACATTTTTACAGATCAAGAAACTGGTTTACATTTTAATATTCAGTACCATTTTGCATAGCTCCAGCTAGGTGGTTTTGCAGCACACACAACACATTTTTAAAGAAGTCTGTTTGAATGATATTACCCAATTTAATGGTGCTCCCTATCGGGGCCGGCCTTGGGGCAGGGTGTGCGACCTCCCGGAGCACCATAGCCCCCAGGGCACCAGTAGCCCTCCGCCACACCAGCTCGTGGGAGTCTTTCAAGGACTCCCCCGAGCTGGCATAGTGGGAGAAGGCGCGACCGGTACCCTTTTGCTATTAAATGCCTTGTATACAAGCACTCGCTGTAGGACTGTTGGGGTTGTACATGAGTCCCATGCAGAATTCGGTCCAGATCGTCACATAGTCTGTTGTTTCTTATGACCTCTCTGATGCTTTTGATATCTTTCATAGCACCCATCCCACTACTGATAATCACGGGTTGCTGCTAGGGACCTAGCCACTCCCCAACCTTGTTACATTTGTAATGGCTATAAACACACACACGTATTTTAATACTCCTTCATCATTTCTCAGTCCTCTGACTACGGACATCCAAAGGCCTTCAACCTCACAGCGCTTTAAGGCAATGGCAGTAGGCTCTACACAAATAGCATATAAAATAACATATACAGGCATTGGATTTTAAGCATTAAACCAAGAAGATATGCTTTGTCTTTGCTGAATTCTGTTCATTTTGAAATGGGAACTCCTTTTGTGTTTGATTAGATCACCCTGAAGTCAGCTTCCCATCTTCAAAAAACAGGAGCATATCGGGTTGGGCCAATTTCCGGTACATAGATATATTCATTATTTTTATCAGACACCCTGGTTTACACGTCAGGCGTTAGCAGCATTAGCCAATGACAGAGTTATAGTGATAAAGGGAGCAGGTATTCGAGAGCTACATGCAATGATATTGGAGTGGCACCAACAGGGATTTTTATCGGCTGAGGATAAGCATTTTTGAGCACCAAGAATCCGATTATGCCAACAATATACTTCCTGCCGAAAATGCACAAGTTTCGATATGCTACTGGATGTACGCCCTATAATGAGTGGCATAGGTAGGGCTACAGAAGCCTTTCATAATATATAGACCGCACAATTAGGGAACATGTCTATAAGATACCGTCTTACATTAGAGACAGTACACATGTCCTATTGCTCTTGCAAAACTTGGTATGGGAGAAGGGTTACCTACTGGCCCCTATAAGGAAGGAATGGTATCGAAGTAAGACGGACACAAGTGACCACAGTTCAAGGATGTTTATTGAACTTTCACATGGGGTTGAGAAACACCTATCTAAACCTAAATCAAGATGGGAGCCAGCTACGACCATCAAAATAATAATAATGTAGTCCAAGTGGAGTCTCGTCAAAATAAAAGGGCCTATGCTAAAAACCTATTGCCAAGCCTTACCGCTAAATTACAGTGTGGAGGTAATGTTCATGAAAAAAGTTCACAAAATAAGTCCGGATGTTGAGGCCGTTGGCCTCCCTTCACCACATTTTCAGCATGGGACAAGGTGGTTCACTCGAGCATAGCACACTCCTGGGCTTCTTCGGCACTAGGACACAGTTCTATTACACGCATCAGGGCCTTCTGTGCCGAAGTCTTTCCTCATCAACGTCTCTTGATTCAGAGGACCTGATGTACAAAACAAAAATATAAAGTTATTTTCTTCTTACAATTTTCTTTTTTTTAACCAACTTTATTTTCATTTTTACTTAAGACAATAGTTGAGCTTTCGTTACAACAAACATTAAGAATATTGTTACCAACATGAACCCCTTATTCCACGCCCTTGAACTTTCTTGTTGAGTCTAGTATTGTCTTCATACTTTTCCCAACCCCTCCCACCCTACCCGCCGCCCTTCCCTTTATTGTTTGAACCAATCCGAACCATGGTTGTAACCAGAACAGTTCCATGAGGCAACCCCTCTGCCATATCTTCTGCTGTCTTTATCTGATATGGATGTTTAAGAGCCCGGGTTTAAAGTATTGATTCTCCCGCTCCCCCACATAGTCCTGAAGTGGATCCCATATGGCCAAGAATTTCAGATATGTCCCTGATGTTGTGGCACAAATTTTCTCCATTTCCATAACTCCCCACACTTTCACCCACCACCATGGAGCTGTAGGACCCTCCACTGTCTTCCATCATTGAGCCACTGTCATCCTTGCTGCAGCCAGTAAGTGGGTTATGAGAGCCGCTCTGTTCCCTGAGGCCGCATATATCCCTTCTGCCACTGCCCCCATCAGAATGACTTTCGGGGATCATTGTAGGTCTGCACCCGTTAAGTCCCTGATAAGGCTCAGTATTTCTTTCCAGTATACTTTTATCTTTGGGCACGACCACCACATGTGGAACATGTCTCCTCTTTCTCCACACTGATGCCAGCATTCTGGGGGGTACGTGGGGATCATTCTGTGTATTCTACTTGGTGGCAAGTACCAACAATAACATAGTTTGTATGCCGATTCTTTATTGCCGTGGATTTGGATAGTTTATGAGCCCTCCTCCAGATTTGTCTCCATTCTTCCTGTGTAATCTCCTCCTATGTCCCGCTCCCATTCCTTCATATACTGGAGGGTGTCGCCTGTTTGCGCCTTGTCTAGTAGCTTGTATAGTCTAGTAATCCCTCTTTTATGTGTCCTCTCCTGTATTGTTAGTTCTAGGCCTACAGGGGGTCGTAGCCCTGCCCTTTTTACCTCTGGGTGTGAGATCCAGTGACGCAATTGTATATATTTAAATCTGTGGTTTTCGGCAATACCAAATCTTTGTTTGCATGCTTCGAAGGTAAGTAGGGCATTATCCTGATACATATCTTGTAGGGACAATGTGTCTACTTCGCTCCAACCTTCCCAGAACCTTTTGTGAAGCCCAGGCGAGAAGACTGCATTATGCATAATAGGGGATAGTGGGCCCAGACCTAGTTTGACCCCCCTGCTACAGATAGCCTTATCCCAGCTGTGTAGAGTTGTCTTAGTGGCCTCTAATAGGATACCTCCCTTATCTCTTGCTTTTGACTTTAGGAATGGTAGCATACCCAATGGGATATCTGTCGCGATCTGTTCTATTTTCCCCCAACCTGAAAGAGGGTCTTTACCCGCCCATTTCAGTGCTGGTGCCAATTGGGCTGCTATCTCATATCTCCCCATAACTGGGACTCCCTGCCCCCCGAAAAGCGTGGGCCGCATCAGGATCCTTTTTTGGATCCTCGGCTCCTTGTTTCCCCAGATAAATTTAAGCACGGCCTTCTGGAGTTCTTGGATTTGTTTTGGGGGGGGAGGACCACTGGGGTTGAGCTTACTACATACAGTAATTTGGGTAGCAAGGTCATTTTTATCGCCGCTATTCTAGCAAACCATGATAATTCCTGAGTGTCCCATCTCTGCAAGTCTTCCTGCAGGCGCGTCCATACAGGTGTAATGTTTGCCTTGAGCAGGTTCTTGATGGTTCTAGTGATATGGATTCCTAAATATTCCAGGGACTGTTTTTCCCATTCCACGGGATAACGTTCCAACAGGAGTGCTTTGTCCCCGCTACCTTCGGTTATATTCAGCGCTTTGGATTTTGAATAGTTTATTGTTTTTTTTAATTTCTGCAGTTCTCTAATTATTCTGGGTAAGTCTTCTTACAATTTTCTACTTCGGGTGTCTCACCCTGGATACCCCTCTTCCGTGCTCAGATCCCTTCTTTAGATTTAATTAGTATCCCTCAGCCAGGCTCAGACCAATTGCAGTTCAGTTAACACTTAGTGAAGACTTTCGAAGGTGCACTGGGTTTAGCTTGAACCATCGCAGGACCACTTTGATATAAAGTTCCTTTTACACTATAGTTGCCATTCAGTTGGATACCAAACAGAGACCTTCGAATGAGCACCCACATTGTGCCGGACCACTCCTTTAGTTTCCACTTGTTCACGCCTCTCATTACATGCACTTCAAATACTATCCTTTGTGGAATTCTTCATACAATGTTGCCGCTTGCAACCTTGGTTCAAACTCAAGCTGATTTTGTATTTGTTTCTCTGACTCACTGGCTGTGCTGCTTTTACTGGCGCGGCTTTCTTGAAGGAGCCAAGGACAGGACGACAGTGGCAATCGCTCCTACCGGCCTGGGTTATCAGCACAGGAGCGCCCCGAATACCTTTGATGCACAGTGTAGGATTTTTTTGCTTCAGTTCCCTGTCGTAGGCTTTTCACTTTCCAAGGCTTGTGAAGAAAACGATTTCTAGAAGTCAAAGGTACTTCCCTACTTGCAACCCTCTCCGGTCTCACCGCCTTTCTTCTTGTGTTAAACTGCCATCTTGGAACTGCTGCTTCCTCATGTGCTTTTCCTCGCTCAAAGCACCTTTTTATCCGTGTGAGGAAGTGTGACGGGAGTCAGGTGTGTGTATTGATCAGTAATTGCCTGACCTTGCCTGACCATGGTGTTGGACATGTCAGGTATATGGCTCTGGAGTTAGTCCGCTGTCACTCACGATGCTTCGGTGAGAAAGTGTTTGTGTTGGGAAAGGTGAGGGGGAGTTTAGCTTCAAGGTATCCTACCTGGTAGGATGGGGGAAAGGTGTTACAGGGAATAGGATACCGCGTCTCACTCTTCGGTGTGGCACTTCCACTGTCCCTCCCCAAAGACCCCTTGTCCAGGTGATCCTCCTGCACTGGTCCACCCCAGGAACTGGATCCAATAACAATGGCTATGTCCTGGCCACCTGGATGACAGATCCCCGGGGACTAGCGGATGAGACGCCTTAAGGTTTCTCACACCACTTTAGATGTCTCTGCTCTATATATTTCCATTGAACATAAGTTGACAATCACAGCAATCGAGCATACTTATTGAGATTTCTAAGCGTCATACATGCAACATGTGCAAATGATCAAGGAGTTCTTGAAATTCACTCTGAGCAACAATGCCTTTCTGTTTGACAGTATTTATTACCTTCAGACGAAGGGGATTGCAATGGGGCGAAATGTGCACCTCTCCTGGACAATTTGTTTATGGCCCATTATGAGCACACACCTGCATTAAACAATGAATTTGTCACAACATTGTTATCTGGAGGCGATACATAGATGATATTGTTATAATATGGAATGGGATTCAAGAAAAATTTGAAAGCTATATGCAATACAAATGGAAAACGACTTTGGACTGACCCTCACGGGTAATTCTGATGTAATCAGCATTAACTTTCTGGACTTGCATATTTACATTGCAAACAACAAAATTGAGACATCCACATATCCGAAGTACAGAAGTTAACTCGACTTTATATGCTAAAAGATGCCACAGAAGATCAACTATAATGAACATACCCATGGGGGAATTCTACTGGGCACGTAGAAATTGCAGTCAAGATGAACGGTTTCAAAGACAGTGTGAACTTCTGACCAAGAGGTTTCGGAAGAGAGGGAGGGTACTCTGGAAGTATGGCACAGAACAAAATCCTAGCAATTAACAGGTCCGACATGATGATCTGTGCACCAAAGGCCCACTGTGGGAGAGATCGAATCAGTATAGTCACACAGTACTCAAAAGACTCACATATACTATCCAAAACCATGTTCGAGCATTGGCATCTATTGCACATGGATAAGGACCTGCTGCCCTATATAGAAAGCAAACCAAAATTTGAATTTACAATGGCTCTGAGCCTGAGAAAGAAAGTTTGCCCTTTGTTCTTGGACGCAAGCATGAAAGAGACTGGATCTGATTGGTTGAAAACAACAAGGGTTTTTCACAAATGCGGATCCTGTAGTATGTGCAAGCATGCCTGCAGGGATTGTGCAAGCTTTAAAAGAGGATTTAGCGATTCCTATCAAGGACCTTATAAACTCTAGAACAACACATGTAGTATACGCCATTATCTGCATTTGTAACGAGCATGTATTGGTTTAATGAAAGCCAAATGTACCAAATGTGGAGAGGATCTCTCACTTGAACTCGACAGATGGAATCCAAATGTATTTGTCTTTTAAGATGCACCACAGATGATTTTAAATAAGGGAACATGAATTCACTCACTGCTGGTTCACACGTTTTCATGGATGATCTGTTACAACAAACCTTCTGTTTCACAATAGCCTTATGATTTTACAATTCTTAATGCGCAACACTATATATCTGATATGGAATGTATACATGTTTATATCTTCTGACATATATTTGATGTTATTACAACAATTGATGGTTACGAACCTGCGCCTGGAGCAGACAATAATTGCGAAAGATACAACCTTCAATGACCCACATGACGCTCTCATGCATTCAAATGGCTAAATCCATTGCCATTACAGCACCACCAGAGGCAAAGGGGAACATCAAGTTCCAACATGCTTTGCGCACGTCTCACGAGTGTCATCAGCACTGTAATACGTGGACGTCACTGGCTATTTAATAACAAAGAAAATGGCGGCCACGTGAAAAATGCACGCAGGCCGCTGCTGGTGATTCCTGACAGGACACCACATTCTAAATAGTAAGTATTGGGAGTGCGGGGGGGGGGGGGCATTTTTCCCTAATTTCCTGGCACCTGACAAAGATCACTTAGTCTAAAAGAGTGACTTAGAACATTGAGATTACAACAATGGTACTTTATGATTTCAGTTTTCCAATCAACATTGGTCCTGACTAACATTATTTACAACGGCACTGAAGCCATAAACTAAGGGTTTTAGAATGAATGCATAATCTATTGGGAACGATGTAAGCAGACCCATTATTACTTGCATCCATATATACTAAACAAATTTGGATAATGTGATTCAATCCACAAGTGACGGGAAAGAGAAGAGGTATGACACTGATTTGAAGACAGAGTTCAAGATGACCATTTCACAACACGCTTAACATGGTATGTGTTTGACTACTTTTGGTAAGGGACGTCATTCGTTTGTCTGCTTTTGATTGCCATCTATTGCAATATCGTGACTCTCCTTTGAATTTTAATCTCACCCAATGAACTGCAGCTATTACCATATGAGAACTCTTTAGGTGAGCATTTCATTTTGTAATAAATCTACAATTTATTGGCAAGAGGAACTAATGACCATATAATGGGGCGGTGCACTTAAAACTTAACACTTATGGCGTGTTAGTCTTTTAGAATGGATATCAGAAGGACTATATTAAGTAAGGCATGTGTGTGCACAATCCACTCTGCTCTTCTTACTAACATTGTATCTGGAACAATACCACTTGAACCAATAGCAAATTAGGAGGCTTTGTGAGACCTACCCACTACATATTAATTATTTTGACTTTTCGGGCACCAGCCTTTGTAAAATGCTCTGTAGAACTCGCCAGTTATTCAGTGGGGTGTATGTATCTGTTTTAGACTTTGTGACAAAAGAATGTTTATATTTCCAACTGTGTATTTGTTTCCTTTCCATTCTCCTCGACTCGCCCTTTTGGTATGTAATATCAAACGTGTATTGTACTGTTACATATGTAATGAATTTTGTTTTCAAACATTTTTTATTTAAAAATATTTTTTGTTAAAAGTTCATAGGGAAATTATGTGAACCCACTTTAATTGTTGTATAAACAGCCTTGAGAAAGACAGAGTCGAAACACGTGTTGGCTGTTTTAGACCGTATTGGCATTGGCGTGAATAAATACAAATATTAAGAATCCACGGATAATCGTTTGCAATTGCGACTTTGTGTATAATTTATGGTCATTAATGGACTAACCACACTTTTGACTTTGGGGCTAAGTGCGAGGTGCCAGTAGTATTAATATACCCTGCTTTACAAGTGTGGACACTTGATGTACGTTTTTATCCTTTGTATTTAGCTTCATGTGAGAGGAATGATGCAGGAAGGTACTCTAGTTAGCATCTACAATGGCCCATGAATTGCAAAGCAGGGATGCTTCTGGACTTGAATGATTGTACACTGCATTTTAAAAGTGAAAATATTTAATTATTTTAAGATACTTTTCATAAACTGTGCCATTGCTCCTCTAGGTGTTTTAAGATTTATCTTGTATCTCACTCAGACACTCATTGTTTATATTTTAAGATGTTTTCAGTTCCTCTTTGTGTTAGACATTTTATTTCTTGACATACTAATTTAAGATGGGGCAGACATTAGTTATAAATCACGTAGAGAAATGCATAATGTTATAATTAAATGTTTTTCCGATTATTTACAGGAACTGCTCAGCGTACTTGCCCCATTGCCAAACATTCCCATGAAATGGCCTGATAAATGCTCATTGCTAAGGATTGTCATACATTGTCGAGTCCAACAACCCACTCCTCACACTGCCGCCGCCACTCCTCTCCCAGCTTGCTTACCCTCCCGCCAACTTCCTCTAAACTGCCAGCGTGCAAAAAGATAGTAGCAGGTATATTCTTCACCTGTGCACAGGCACTAAAGTGCAGCTGATGCACGGTCACAGACCTGCCTGCTTCTTGACCGTCGGGAGCAAGCGGGAAGGGGGGGGGGGGAGAGCATCACACGGCACGTGTGTACGTACCTGTTGCTCCTCTTGTTCAGTTATCGTCGCACTGCCATTGAGAGCTGTGCAGCCCATATGGACACACCGCATAGGGAAACAGAGCCCCGCTCCCCTACGAGACATCTGGTATGAAAAGCTCTGCGTTTGTCTGCTCTCCACGACCTTTCATGGCGTGAACAGTGGAAAAAATAACTTGCACGGCCTTACGAAGAGCGGGTTGCTGCTGCCCCCCCTTACCATCTCACTAAGGGAAGACTGACTTCAAGCCTTTCTCATTGCAATGCAACCTAAGCTTGATCAGCAGCTAGACGAATGTTAGTCTCCAGAGGTAAATATATAGCATGCTGCGAGTGGGCACACCAGGAATTCTGTGCACGTCTAATGCATGCCACTGACCATTTTAGTCTATGGCAATGGCTGTTCTGCCCAGGGTTACACCTAGGTTAATGGTTCGGGGCGAGGCGCTAACTTCAGAGAATGTGGCGGAGGGGCAAACCTACTTGTATGAGCGTATCAAACTTCTTTGCACATTCTAATGAGACTATTCTAGTGCAGCTTCAATGTTACAAGCAGTTAACTCTCTCCATCATGCCTGAAACCACACATTTAAGAACTGTTGTGAGAATGAGCTCCTGGCCCCCATACTCTTCCAAGCAATCCCCTGACAAGCAAGTACAAACCCCCATCAAGGTGTCAGTTTCCTAAAAGTGTATGCATAAGAGTGTAGGTGCTAACAAGGAAACACTTTTACATTAGTAATTGCTGGACCTTTGTTAACTGTTTGTTTGTGTCCTGTCCTGCCACAGATTTGTAGGTCAGCCAGGTTAAGTCAACATGGCCCAAAACTTCAGGATGGAGGCTGGTGGGGGGGGGGGCTAAAGCCTGATCTGCCCAATGGTCGTTGCCACTGGTTCTGCACCACCTGTAGGAATCAAAAACAACAATGATCCTTGGACCATTATAGTGCAGCAGTTGCTGCACTATAGTTGAGTGGTGAGTTCCATAGGACATCACAATTTCATTGCTTTCTTAAAAAAAACTTTTATTTACAAGTTAACCATAAGTATATACAGTACACAATAAGCACATGAATCAAAAGAAAACACACAATTTAAGAAGCAATCAATAACACAACTATGTACACCCTTCCCACCCACACCCGCCCCAAACACTTCAAGTTAGTACAGCGAGAGAAACTTTCCCCAGATTTTATCAAACAAATCAATCTTCCCCTCTCTCCTGTACAACACCCTTTCCATGTCTGCCAAATTGTGCATTTCATTCATCCATGATCCAATGTCCAAGGTCAAAGTAGTTTTCCAGGTGCGCACAATTATCTTCTTGCCCATCATGGTCCCCCTGAACAACCATTTTTTCTGACATTGTGTAAGGTCGTTCAATAATTAATCACTTCCCAAGATCACCATATTGAAATCCAAGGCTGGCAAACCCTCAACCACTCCATCACACACTTGACCAACCTAACTCCAAAATAACCTAAACCAACCTACAATCCCACAGCATGTGTTCCAACGTTTCGGGTTCATGTACACATCTCCAACAATCTGAACATCCCAACATCCCCCTTCTCCACATTTTTTCTGGTGACCAATAAATCCGATTAAGAATCTTAATCTGCCTTGACCTCTCTGTGAGGCCCAAAGAGCATAGTTTAACATTCATTGCCACGAGTCCTAGGAGATATCCAAACCAATCCTCCTACACCACTCCCCTCGTAGTAGATCATTACCTCTGTAATTTGACACAATCGCCATGTATACTCTGCAGGCCAATCTTCCTCGCCTCCCATCGCTTTCCTTGTAAACCGATCCAAATTGATCCCCTTCAGAAAGTTGACTTGCCCAATTGCTTTTTTAAGCTTTCTGTAATCCGAAATCCTGAAGTTCTCTATTTTAAATCGATGTTGCAACTCACTCGCTGTCATTCAGATGTCATTAAACATATCGGAGATAAAGTGAACACCTCCCAGAAAGCAATCCGCCCAGAATACAACACTACCATTTATCCTAACTGAAGGTTTCATCCAAATCGAGGCTCCAGGATCCTTCAGAACGTTAACTCCCAAAAGACCACACAAATCCCTCCACGAGTTCCTCAAGCTTTCAATCAAATGATCTTTTCCACAGGATCGTCTCGAAGTAGAGGTCAGCATGGCCCTTGGCGTCAACGGTCCATTGCAGCTAGTCTCAGCCACTACCATTCATCATGTGCTTCTTCCATGAAGGGAACCAAAAAATTAGATACATAGGCCAGATGATAGGCTTTGAAATTAGGAATTTCATTGCTGACAAGTTTTGACTCGTATGATGAATTTGACAGGAATTTTGCAGACAATTTTGTACACACGTACCCCAGACTGTGAATTTTGGGAAGATTAATTAAAAAATAGTTATCTTGAAAACAAACACTTTTGCCCTATTCCCATTTTCTGATTTGACAAAAAAGGTACACTTTTGCCGGACTGCACAGCGAAAACTGAACTGCTGGACGGAATTGGACCACGTCTGAAACAACTTGGGTACAAAGCATTGACTTGTGATTCTTTTGGGGTCTGAGGTTATGGCGTCCAGTATTTTTTTAATTATTTGACATAGCAGGGGGTGCCCCCTTCTCACAAAATTTGCAGCTGATAGGCATTTCAGAAATGAAAAGCAGCCACTTTCTCGCAGAAGTCTATTGCTAATAACTATTGACTTGCTAGATGTATTGACATTAAATTTTCAAAACGTTTTTTACCTCCCCCCCCCCAAACAGCACATTTTGGGAACAAAATGTTATAAAATAAAAGTTAAAACGAAACGTTTCAGTTTTCAGGCCATTAATTTTCCCATTGAGGAAAAAGAGCAGTTTTTCAACAGCCATAGGCTCAAAACCGCTGGGCAGATTTGCACCAAATAAGAAACAATTTGGGCACAAACCATTGGCTTCATTTCCTTGACTAGTTTGGGGTAAATCCATCCAGTAGTTTGTAAATTATTCGACTGATTCATGGGGGTGCCCCCCCTGTTCTTTAAAACCTTTATATTTATTCAGCCTTGGTACTTTGCAGCAGAGCAGCTGATAGGCATTTAAAAAATGAAAAGCTGCCTTTTTCTTTTTTTATGTGCTTGATGTGAGTGAGTCCCACGATATTACCAGGAGAAGCCGCAAATGAAAGCACTCTGAACACTATTTGGAGGAGAAAAAAAACAATGCCATCAAACTTTGAAATGATCTCCCCCATGACCTTACAGAGTTCAATAACGTTATTGACTTCAGAAAGAGACTCAAACGCTTCTATTTATTTAATGTGTTTTAGTTTTAAAAATAAAACTTCACACATATAAACAATCAGTAATTAAATATCCCAACATTCACTGCGATTCATACAATTCATGACTGTGCACACATAGTCATCCTTACCAATTGATGTTAATATCAGATCACAAATATATATATATATAACAGCGTAGAGAAATAGGACAAAAGAAAATGGGGTAAATACTAATATTGTAATAACAATAATACAGTGCAATTGAGGGGATCAAATCAATCAATGGTACATTCAAAGCCCCTCAAGCTGCATAGCCTTGATGGTAAACACTACCATTCAATTCAGGACTCTAAGTAACTGTTCTAAACCTTCTTCATATCAGTCTGTGTCACCTTCCATACCCTAGAGAAGGCGATGAGCTTACTCCTATTTTGGGAGTTTGTACAGTTCTTCCAAAATGTTGAGCTTTTTATTGAATCTTGGTAGTGGACAAATTTGCTGAGATATTTCAGGTAAACCATCTTCAGGTTAATACAGCTGGTAAGAACATGTCTGATTGTCTCCTATTCGGAGCTCTTACCACAAATCCGGCATAATTGCTCCGCTACCGACAGGGCCATGGCAGGTACCATTACACTCAACACAGGAAGCCTGTTAATTCGTAGGAGTAAGATAAATCTTCTCAATTCCTTAGATGGACACAATGCAAGGTAAGGTTGTTATTTTGGGTATATAACCTGTCTGTTACAAAAGTATAGCTTTTAAGAGAACTCAGATGCTTGAAAGTATTGCACCAATACCAAAGATCGAGATGTTTGGTTTAGGGAATGGTGCATATTGGAGCTGTCATTTCCCCACGTGGGAGTTGACCCCATTTCCTTAAAGAGAGAGGCTATTCCTCTACTGAGGCCAGTTTGAGTTTCTGATCTCCATAGCATAGTACCAATAGTGTTTAGTAGCAGACTAGAAGTGCTGCTCATCAATTTTATACTAAGAATGGCTCTTTTCTTCATCACCATAGATTTGAGTGAATGTAGGCAAAGTTCTAGTCTCAAGATGGCCATAGGGATACAACTATGTAAACCCAACCGCTTTCTCCAGAATCTGGCCTCAATAGGTTGTAACCACTCAAGGTCAATTTCCATAAGGCTCTCCAGCTTATAAATGACTGCCAGGGTCAGACATTGTGTATATATTTGCTTGATACCCAGTAACGAATAGCCTGCCTTTCTCCTAGCAAATTGATTAATCGATGCAGTAAATTGTCGCCTTTCTTATCCGGTTCTCAATACAGGTTTTATATCCCTTTTTGGCATCAAACTCAATCCCCAAGCATTTATACGTTGAAGTAAAATTAATTACAGTATTTTGAATATACAGTCTAGGTAGATGAAAATAGCATAATTTGAGTTTTAGCTTCATTGATGACAAGATCATTTTTCTCTGTATAGACGCACAGGCCACTGGCCATACGCTGAATACCATTAAATGTATCGTCTAACAGGAACAGGCCATCAGCATATGCCAGGACCCGACAGTGGGAGTCACCGATTTTCAGGGGACAGGCTTTAATCAGAGCTAAGTGGTCCGGGAGATCAGAAACTAAAAGATTATAGAGAATGGGCGCAGTAACGCACCCTTGTTTGACTCCCACATTTTGCATCACAGGGGGTCATTGTACCATTATTATCAAGTCTGAGTGAGACCGTATTATTACTGTGTCGTAATTTCAAAAAGTATATTCGGCCCGAAGGGCAACCTAAGAGATTTGATTTGCTCCAGAGTAGTTCTCTCCTGACCGTGTCGAAAGCTGCTTTGAAATCAACAAAGATTATATAAAGAGGAGGTCTATTTGCCGCCTGAGCTTGAACGACCAAGTGGTCTAGTAAGAGAAGATTATGGACCGTAGAGTACCATGCGTGAAAAAGCCACTTTGGAATTTATCCTGTATGTTTTCACACTCATCCCAACGCTGCAGTTCTTTAAGCTGAAAGGAGGTAAACAGCTTTCCAGAGGAGTCCAGCATTTATAATAGCCGATAATTGCCAGGCTACAAAGGGGAGCCTCTCTTCAGTATTGGTATCAGGTGGGCTGTTTGCCGGGAGGTGGGGATTTTAACTTCCCTAAGCACTTAATCAAATAACATTTTAAGTAATGAGGACCAAGAAAAGGAATTTTCCCGCAGCACCACATTAGCCAGACCATTTGGGCCCGGGGCACGGGAAGATTTCAAAGTCTTGATTTTCCTATATATATCCTTCTCAGTGATTTTTATTGTTGTTCCAATCGGCATTCGTTCTACCCGGACAGGTACTGGTATGTAGTCACTCCTATGGGGAAACATTAATTGTTTAGAACCACAGCAAATAGATGGTTTGGCCGTAGGCGCTATAGTAATAGCAATCGCAATCCCATCAGGCTAGAGGTTGGGAGTGGGAAAGAAGACCCCATGTGAAGTTGGGGATTTGGGGTGGGTTAGGGATCAAGTTACGGGTAGAACATTTTTGGTTCACAGGGGAAGATGACCGGAATCTCATGACATTACAGTACTGCTGCAAGATGCACTCAGAAAAAATGTGTGTTACACGAAGTGATGAGTGATTGAGGCGGGGGGTAATGGGAAAGGGTTAGGAAGGAGAAAAAGCAATTGAGTGGAGTGAGGGAACCTGAAAAAATGAAGGGGGGGACACATACTGAGTGCCTCTGAGGATGGGGAAGAATTTTTTAATTAATTCTGAGCATTTTTCCCATTTATAGTGGGAATCGGAAAACCGATACATTGCCGCAGGCATTTTTGTTATTGGAAATGATTACTGTGAAATGATTGCAAGAATAGGAATTTAGACAAAAAAAAGGTTTCACATCTGCAGTGCCTACAGCTACTGGGCAAGGGGCAGTGGGTGTCTGGTAACAAAAGTAATGGTTTGACATTTCCAGTGACCATGGGTGGTGGGCCCAAAAGAAAGATATTTGTGCAACATACACTGAGGCGATGGCCAAAGGCTGTAGCTAGTGAGACCTCAAATTATGCAACATGTTCAGTCGTGACCACTGGCCATGGCTGAAGGCCATTTTGAGCAATTCCACCATAACTATACCCCTCCTTTTTGCGCAATGTATGACCACAATGAGGACATCACTTATTACATCATTCATGACATCACAGAAGGGATCCTTTAAATATTGTAACATACCTAATGAGTCATCTTATATGCTGGGCAACAGGGGCGACAAGTTAAGGTGGCTTTGCCTGAATTGTCTGCTTAATTCCAGGGGTTTTGAACATTTTCACCTTAACGTCCTTGCAACTAAAGTCCCCCCGCCCCAGAATATTTAGTTTGACATGAGTAGTTCGACCCTGAGGTGCTGTGCATGAGACAGTTGGGGGGGGGTGTGTGTGTGTGTGTGTGTGTGTGTGATCCTTCTGAGACAAGATTAAGGAAACGAGGAAGCAATGAGATGTTGTTTACGCAATTGGAACACCCCTATACATTCTTTTTCTGATTTCCATTAATAATTTCTAGTTTGAAGCACAAAGGGAGAAAGTGAATTGCTGTCAGTCATCCAATTTGTTGGTCCTGCTTGTAAGCAGGAATTATAACACAGATCTCCATGGTTCAGAAGTTAGCTATTAAGGGCTTCATTAAGAGTTTGGTGGTGCAGTAAAAAGTGGCAGTATCTCTAATACCGCATTTATACCACACTGCCATATTTAGAGTTTCAATGTAAAAGGGAGGAAGGATAGCTCGGGGGCAACACGTTTGTCTTGGAAGCAAGACAACGCAGCGCAACAGTGGTTCGAATCCTGATCCCGCGCTTGGAAACCACTCGCTATAAGCGCGTTATAAATGAATAATACAAAAAAGAAAACATTTGAAGCTCTTGGTTTCGTGTGGAGGACATTTCCTTTACATGAAACCATTACTGGATACAGTAATATGCGACTTGCATGGAGTTCAATAGTCCATAGTACTCCAAAATGTGGAATAACTGTTCGGTCTTGCATGACACTGAATCGTGCAGACCTGTCCTGTTGCTGCATGCGGTAATAGGGTCTAAGCTTGGCAGTATTTGCAAATGATTTGCCACAAAATAGTAATGAGGCCCTATTTCTGTAGATACAAGTTCGTGTGTTCGTTCAAATGGTTGCAACTTGGTGCAGGGCTTTTATTGTCAATTTACGGTACATTCCATTACTGCAGATTTGTTTTCAGGAAGTGCCTTAGCAAAATATTGTCTACTATTTCCAAGTGTTGTTTCTGTATCAGTGTTGCATTTTCGTGCGCAGATGGTTAATGTACAATTTGAAATGGAGACAGTGGTGCAGAAAAGATCATTTGCGACTGCAGCATTTCAATGTAATATTTTTTTTTAAAATATCTAAACTACCATGAACACGCCTTGTCTTGCAAAAGTTATTGAGTTAAACTGTTACCAAATTAACATTTTTTTACACATCAGCATTTCTGAGATTGCTTCATTGTTTATATTCTAAGGCTTTTGTTTACATTTCTAAAGCTGTAACTTTAAAGTCCAGTTCATATGTGGTGCAGGGTGAACGACCCGGATCCCGATGAGATTTGCAGTTAATGGAAACTTGTTTGCATATTGGTGGTTAAGGGGTTTTCAAGTTTGCTGTGTTTGACTATGTGGAAAGTTTCGAAGTTTGGTTTTCAAAATGACTTTTGGTATTGCGTTTTCTTGCAAGTGAACTCTTTGGGTATAAAGTACCTTCAAGAGGAATAAGGAATATAGGGTATTTCTGTTCACGATGTCATTGTTGCGGGTTACCATATAAAGAGTAATTTAAACAAAAGAAGATTTTGCGCAAAGTGACGTTTTTTTTTTAAATTTCCGATTTACCCCTAATTGTTCAGTGAGCTTCTCAACCAATCATTTAAGGCAGGTCGTCCAACATTCAGCTTGTTTTTGGTGGTACGTGAATTGAACAGAATGAAAATAACGTTTTTCAGAGCCCCATTTAGCCTCTGCAATATAATGATTTGCTATTATATAGAGCTTACACTGAAGCATTGTACATATAACTGTTTTACATACACATCACCCAATTAAAAGTGGTACTTATCTATCGAATTCAGAAGGATGAAAGGCTGATGCATTGCTGTGATTCGAACCTGAGATCTACCGATCAAAAAGAGAGCGCTGTACCCACTGATCTATCTTCCCTGCTGAGTATCTACCTCTGTCGCTCCCTCAGCTCCAAATTAGGTTTCATTTGGCTGCTAAGATGCTGGGGAAGGGAGGCGGAACACCTTTGGCGACAGTCAAGTCGTCAGTATTCACATTCTGATGCAGTCTGTGTGGGAAGACCGATGGATGGAAAGTGCATTGGATGTGCGCGTGGTGGGTGTGCCTGCCACTGGTGCTGTATGCATTTTACACATTTGTCTCCTCTCCCATGCTTTTTCATTTACAGGCAGACATAGTATTCAGGAACGGCAGAAGAGTGAGTGCAGGTGGTGGCAGGGCATGGGTGAGGCTTTTTTATTATAGAGGTTCATCTGTGCTGTATACTGTTTTTTTTTCAATGGTTTTCACTGAGTCACATGGAACCCTTATGTCCTCTGAAGCTTCACTTGGCAATTCAGGCCATCATCTGTATGGGTAATGGGATCCATTACACAGAGGTAAACGTTTCAAGCTACTAGCCATGCATAAGTAGACTGTCGTCCCCTATTCTCCACATACAGCACACAATTGTGTAGTCACTAAGAGTCTATAACTTGCCAATGGCTAGTGGTGTGTGCACAGTTTGAGGCCTGCCCTACCAAGGATGTGCATTAATAGCTGCTGTTGGATGACTTCGACTTCTTCAAAGATATAGTTGGAAAATGTTGGCAACACCTGCCCATGTGAGGATGTACACTGTACATGTGGGCTGTATTAGGGATATCTAGTATTAACTGGAGTTCATTGACATTCTTGTAGTACTTGATAAATGATGACATCACATAGGCGAGTGGCTGTACATTTGTAATGATTCCAATGACCACAGTTAGATTGTGGTCTTCTACTTCGACTCTTGAATGCCGACTTTTAAAAGTTGTTTTAATGTGTCTGCGTGCTTAGGTGTGTCTCTTTGTATGTAGGAGTAGTATGAGACAAGGGGTGCGGTAGGGAGAGGGATATGGGGAACCCGCAGTTTAAAAAAAAAAAGAAAAGTGGAAAGAAAGTCAGTACTCCAGAGTCTATCTTGAAGACCACAACCCAGCTCTGTTCGATGGAATCACTTAGAACCGTTGCTGTACCTTGTATAAGGTGTCTACACCAGGTGTGGGGTATATTTGAATTCTGTTACTGGCACAGATTTCACTTGGAATATGATGACGGGTCCTGCACGTTTTAGGCTGTATCTTAATATACATGTTAGGCTTGCCTATATTGATACCACAGGGTAATTGCATGAAAATGGAACATTAGGTTTGAACTGGTGAGGTGATTTTGAACTTCACCAGTTTGTGCCAAACTGGCTTTCTCATTACTAAAATTAATTTGACTATTAGCCATGTTGTCTACTCAACGCTCAAATTAGAGGAAAAGAAACAATGGTGAATGTCGAGCTTTTATTGATATTTGGGCAGTGGATTTCTTTGTGATTGAACAAAAGTGGAACATTCCGTGTCTGATTTTGCCAGGATAACCTAGCAGTTTTCAAGGAGTAAAATGTGGAGCAACATTATTCTCTGAACCATGCAACCAAATTTGATTAGGGTTGATCGGTTAAACTCCCTAAAACAGAACATGATCGGGCATCAGTCTTTCATCAAATCTTCCATACAGACTTCTCAAATGGAAACCAAGATCAGTTTCTTGTTGTCTGCTGCAGTAGCAAAAAGGGGGAAACCATTGTCCAGTGGAGAATCTGGGAAAGATTATTTGGGCATATTGCACCTGTGACGTTTCCTGACGATCGATCAATGGCAGAGAAAATGAGCCTCTCGCATGAGACAGTTGATAGAAGTTTAGGTAACCTCACAACAGACATTGAAGATTCACTAATGAAAAGACTAATTGCGTGTCAGTTTTACACCTTGAGGGTTGATAAAAGTACAGATGTGATTGATGCTGGCTATCATTTTACTAGGCACAACCAAATAACTATTGTTCAGGAACTGCTTGACATGGGGCAACAATGTTGAAAGCTCCTAGCCAATGTGGTGTAGGGTGGGCACAAATCCATTAATTAAAGTCTATTATTTAGTAGTTAATATAATGTAGATATATAGGTAGTAGATCATACAGGAAAAATCCTATCGGCGCAAGGGATATACTGTGCATGAGAAAGGTCAAGGGTTGCTCCTTAACTAACTATACGCTCTTGTGAGGCCCTATAAATTGCACAAAGCTTGATCACATTACACAATAGTATGAATTGTTATATTTCTAAATCATCAAAAACTGTAAATCGTATGTCTTTCTGAAGTGACCCAATATTTTATTTCTTCATAAAAGCAGTGTGGATCCAACAGGCATCGTAAAAAGCCAATACATTTCGGACCCAAGTCCTTCGTCAGGGCTGAACACTAATGAATATGTTTGAATAACATAAAAAGACTTGTAAAAAAGAAAAAAAAAGGACCTAACAGGTTTAAACACCCTTCTACCTCCGAGTCAGATGGGGTTACAAGTTTAGAAAATGCTGCTGAAGAAAAGAAAGACCAGCTTGACGTTCATCACTCTTTAACTGACAAAATAACTTCTTGCAACATGCATTTTAAAGTAAATGCACAGCCTCAGCAGGATGCTTTTAACAGGAAACTTAAAAGGGTCTTTGGTGACATTACAGTCACCAAAAATGACTAACTCTTCAGGTCATATGAAAACGAGCAAGTTTTTTAATTAATGTTTTTACCACATTGACTGTTGAGGATCTGTTTCCCACATTACATTGTCCTCATTTGAATCATGCAATTTATTAGTATGGTATTTATTGAGGGCGGACCTGGCTTTGAAAAGCAAGTGCTTTATAGACATAACAGAGCACTTTTCAGAAGTAACAGAACAGATATACAGCAGGGGTAGGATACAGAAGGCAGATAGGGGTACTGCTGTACCGGGAGGCAGGGAGGAGAGGGGCGGCCAGTGTCTAGCGAGTCAGAAGGGGGCGACGTGATGGCCTTAAGTTGCTTTACAAGATTCCAGTATTCGTGGTGATATATACTTCTGATATAGACTAGATCCATTTCAATGGATTGCTTTTCTCCCACAGATTCCTCATCTGACAAATATTTTGATCCAGCTCTGCTGCTCTGAAACTTTTTTTGACAGGGGTGTAGTGGACCTCTACTCGGTCGTCGATCCGTCTTGCTTGTTGTTCGATCGTTGGCTCCAGACGTGACGCCGGGCGTCATGTGTATATATACCACGTCACTGCGCCCCATACCTCAGTTCCTTTTTTTCCCCCTAGCTTGCACGCTGCTTCAGGAACACGACATAGTCTTTTTCATAAAACCTCAACAGCAATACCCACTCCCCGGATTTTGGGCTCTAAAAGCTGCACTGACTGCCATTCCAAAGTGTCGGTGACGAACCGCACGACATTTGTCTGGGTATGGATCACGACACAGAGGGATGTGCGTCTTGCTCCAAGATGTATTTTAAATCCATTTGTGAGAGGGCCATGTAGGGAAGGCATGGCATCACAAGTATTGACACTGACACAATGGATACAATTTGTAAAACCTTTTCAAGAGCCTTTTTACCAAACGTAAGAACACCGCCAACCCTCACCATGAGACAACCTCTGAAGTGACCTAAAAGGGAGCTGGTGTTGACCATTGAAGTTCCCCCTCCACCCCCGTCAAGGGTCCTAGCAATTGCTGACATGGTCCAGAGGTGTAATGGAGCTGGAGAGAAGAATAACCCGATCAATGAAACGTGTATGCGATCTGCTGGAAACAATAAATCAAGAGGATGAAGATGAAGAATGGAACAATTTGAGTCGATCTGATTGGGCTGAAATTGAAATGCAGGTCAGCCAAACCTGCAGCAAGGGCAACAAAATAGTGACTCAGTGGCTGCTGACAAGCAAACATCAGTCACCCGAAATGCTGTTTTTAACAATGGAGGAAAAAAGGCGGATATTGGATAATCATCAAGCAAAGTTAGCCCAATCAATTTCAGGAAAGTCAGCCTCAAAGACCTACTTGAAAGGGAATAATCCAAGAGCAAAAAGTTTGACTACATCGGCCCAGATCACTCTGGGGGAAAAACCAAACTTTAAGTGTATCTGGAAAGAATTATAGCAGGCCCTAATGCTCCAATCTTGAACCGCCTCAATGCAATGAAGCTTCTCCAGTACATTCCAGCGTTAAGACACATATCCGCCGATGACATAAAGGTGGTTGAATTTGTGGTTGAGAGAAAGATGGATTGGGTGATTCTTCACTTGGATTCGTCCTCAATTAAAGAAAGTCTGCTAGCTCAGAGTGACCAACTATTGCCCCATGGCTATGAATTGAGGGACCATCAGGAGAAGTGGAACATAGATAAGACCGATCTTCCCAACAAAAATCAAGATGAGTATCGCCACTTGGAAATTGTGCTGTGTAATAAAAGAAACTCTGAGGGAGAGGTAAAACAAAAGGAAAAACAAACGCTTCTCCTGCAAAAATATCTGCGCAATAAAAGGAACCCTCAGGAAAATGCAACACAAAAGAAAAAACAAACCCCTTTCCTTCAAAACAATATGCCCCAACAAAAATGTACGATTGATGATCAAAACATGAAACGGAAGACCAGCCTTAATTTCATCAGTGGCAAGCAGCAAGGAGACGGGCCCTCAAATTGGGCTTGGTTAGCTGGAGTGCTGGCTAATAGCAAACAAAAATAGACTGGCCAAACATTGGAGGGGCAGGGTCTTTTTATTGGATCCTGGAACACACAAGGGTTCAAACTATTATTTAGTGAAAACTTGGGTTGCTTGGGCAAATATTACATTCTTTGTTTCCAGGAGACCTGGCTCAGATCCACCCCTTCATGTGAGGGTTATGAATCTCACCTAAATCCGGCCTGTAAAGGTATTCTAGGAAGGCCCTACTCCAGACTATTGACATTAATAAAAGTGGATGTGGGCCTAACGATGATTAGTCGAGAAAATCTGAACCCTTATGTGCAAGACTAAAGTTTAGTAGGGGTTAACTAAATACCTTCTAGTGAATGTATACTTGAGTGCATTGCTCGCCAAGAGTACACAGACAGTTATTTATCACCAGTACATTTGCAGAGCAAATACTTTGAACAGAGGTAGACGGAACAATAACTCACACGCAGTTGGGGGATAATGAGCACTTATATGGCTATTTATTCATAGTTAAACATACATAAAGCAATAAGTGATAACACAGAAATAAATCACAGAGAAGGTAGTGAATTAGAAAGAATACATCACCATGGGCGTAACTGAATCCCTCATCTCGCCAGAAGCGGCTGGAAGACCCCGATAACAGCCAGGCCGAGAGCACAACAGCCCACAGGTAAGTTGGAACAAGGCATCCCCTCTCCGACTGCAGTCTTTTTGCTTTTTCCGCCTAACCTTTCCAGAGCTCTGCATATATGCACTCCTGAAAAGGGGTGGCAATTTCTCGAACCTTCTGGCATTAGCGCTTGCGCATTGATGAGTGACCGTTGGCTGCCGGCCGGGCCAACCGACAGTAACCCCAAGAAGCAAAGCACTTCCCTCTCCTAAAGTACCACGGAAAACAATTCCATAACTCATCTTGAGACCTTGGCGCAAGCATAGCAAGCCATAACAAACCTTTTTTATCTGGTACCAGCCGGCACCTGTGGATCCTAGCTTTCCCAGCACAGTGTCCTTGGCTGAGGCCTGCAACCCAGGCTCAGCAACGAATAACGTTGAAAACATGATTTTCAGCAAAGCAAGTGCAGCTTTCACTGAGGCATGGAATAAATATCCATTATGGCTCTGTGTGCTCTCAGAATGCACTGCACACCAGCGCCATGTTTTAGCTCAAGCCTCACATTGAGGGCCCAATATGTGTCAGAAGCTGAAGTTCACAAATTTGGTAATGAGTGCGGTTGACAAAGCTATGAGTGAATGGGACGACCCCAGCATTATTATTTGGGGGGACTTGAATGTGCGCCTGTTGAATGGTGATGGGTGGCCTCAGAAAGAGCGGCAAATGGATGAAGGTGCCCTGCAGTGTTTCTTAGAAACCACTGCTTGAGGGCTATTTATGCTAAATGCCCAAACGGAAGGCGACAGGCCGGGGGCATGCTCATGGGGCTTGCACAGATCCTGCCTGGACTATTGTTTCGTATCTGGTAGTATGAATGATAGATTCGGAATAATAAAACAATCTCTTAGTGATCATGATCTTCTGGCCATCTCGCTACAGGCTTGTGGAGGACCTCAAGATCAGACTTTAATGGGTCTGGTGGAGGTAACTTGGGGAAAGAATCGCTTGAGGGTCTGGCAAAATAAGATTCAAAATATTGCCTGGAAAGAAGTATCTATTGAGACGGACCGGTCCAACGTAGAATATCTATGGATCCTCAAAGAATATAGTATGCCTAGTAAGAAAAGCGAGAACTTGGGTATAGCCCCAAAGCATACCTCCGATCCAATGCTAGTGAAGGCCTGAAAAGAAATTGGAGCCAATCTTGGAAAGCTCTGCAGGATTAAAGAGCCTGGAATAATGGAAAAGATCAGTGCCTGCAAGGCTTCTAGCCACAAGAGGTTTGAGAATACAAAGCGATGCAGAGAAAATTTGTGGGAACTCCTTATCAACAGTGTTAATTTTAGATCCTCTCACATGATGGGTCAAATGACAGAGGAATGATGGATCTCCGATCACTCGGCTCTTTGCTAATGCCAAGGTTTCTAATGTGTCTGCAGGACTGAAGGACGGAGAGGGCTCGAAGAACTGGTCTTTCACACTAGAGGAGGCAGATGTAGGGTTCATAATAAGTAGACTTGGCTCCTCGAGAGCAGCTGGCCTGAAAGGATTGTCCAAGCAGATGCTTGAAGATAATATTGCTGCATGGGGTGTCACGACCCTCAGCCCTGATCCCCACTGGCAAGCCTATTGGCCAGGTGGAATCAGGACTCGGATCTCAAATAAGGCCTGGCATCCACGTCTCAGGCCCTCTTGGCGCCAGGCTCATATACAGTGAAAGACATCTGCTCAGGGAACTACTATTTAGGCTTTTATCCAACATGGAGGCATCCACATAGCTTGATCCCTAAGAACCAAGCTATGCGATAGTGTTTTGGGTGTGGTGGCCTAGGGACTACTTTACCTGGACTACTTTGCAGAGGCTATTTAAACCACACCCGAACAAGACGACCCGCTTCGCATTACTTTGCAGCTAGCAACGAGACGCTCCCCATGTCCAGCTTACTCACGAGCCTGGGAAATCAGAACCTGCAGAAAGACAAGCATCTTACCTGCGATCTCCATCCTTCACTGCTCGCAGCTCCTGGGCAGCTCCGTTGGATCTGCGCTCTGCCCGGACAAAAGGACCTGAAAAAGGAAGAAAAGACATCATTAAATGAGGTATTAGAGACATTTCAACCACAAATTGCTTAAAAGACTTACCTGGCTGATCGCCTTTCGGCCGGCATCGCTCTGGGAATCCACACCCGCTGGGAGCACACCGCGACCTACAAAAAAGGGAGAAAACACAGGTCTGCGAAGACATTGCAGCGCTGCGCAAAGTGCTTACTTACCGGATCATAGCGCTTATTGTGCGCCATCATTTACCGGCGAGGCCCAGTTTAGCCAGCTGGCCACGCGGACGCTCCGCACATCTAAGGGAGATAAAGCGACATTATCAAACAGAGAAAGGCATGCAAGAATAACAACTCAATAAACAGCAATAAGACCTACCTGAAAGCCATTACTTGGGCCGCTGTCAGTGAAGTAACTGGACCGCACACGTCCACAAAAGACAACGCGCCCCTGCCCCGAAAGCAGGACAGAGATCTCGCCAACTTCTACAACAAGGTGAAAAAAGCGCCCAGAGGGGCTGAAGTCATACGGGAGGTGAGGGGGAAAACTTACCTTGGTCGGCCAGTCCTAAACACAGTCCCTCTGTATTTCCAAGTGGTACCTCCACCGAGAACCATACCAGGGAATCACTGAGAAGGATACCAGCGACCAACTGGCTGGGTGGCGTCCCCGTGGATACCAGGTGAGCGTAACATGGGGAGGGTTGGTAACATCAATATTCAAGCAGACGATAAGAACTAAGGAACATCAGACTACACTGCAAGAGGCCATTATAGTCCTTATATTCAAGAAGGGTGATCGAGGCGATCCCAAAAACTATCGCCCGATCGCCCTTCTTGATTCACTGGGTAAATTGTTTGCCTCAGTCTTGCTCCTAGACCTTGCATGGGCAACACAGGGAGACTGGACCCCAGACAAAATGGGTTTGTGAAGGGAATTGGGACCCACTGAACCTATTTATCATTAACATTCTAGACTCAAGCACCTGTGTATATGGCCTTCATGGACATCGAACAAGCCTTTGACTGTGTAAATAGAGAGCGTCTCTGGAGCAAATTAAAGAACTGGAATTGCCCGGCCAACCTGGTAGAGGCTATTAGGGCCCTATACTCAAATACCACAATACGGATCCGACTATCTACCAATGGACAGCTCTCAAGAATAATTGACACTAACTGTGGACTGAAGCAGGGGTGCGCCTTGGCGCAGCTGCTTTTTAGTCTGTGTGTCAGACTTTGGGGAATCCCACAAAACAGTGTGAACATTCCCTCCGCAGAAGAATGGAACAGAGGTTCCTTGGACACGCCAACGACCTGGTATTTATAGATCAAACCCCCATTGTCCTACAGAGACGGATTGAGACGTTCAATGAATATCTGTAGGCCAATGATATGAAAATCAACGTGAAGAAATCTAAGATCTTAACCATGTCATCGGCGTACAGAAAAAAGAAGTTAGGTTTTGCTTGGAAAGTGGAGCATGAAGAAGTAGAGGTGGTTGGCGCCATGACTTACTTGGATGTAATAATGAACAAGAACATTGATAAGAGCCATTATGTCTCTTAAGATGAAATGAAGAAACTATCAGCTCAAGGTGTTACATTACATCGTAAATATGGTAAATATTCCCTTTTACCCCTCATCATGTTCTACCGACAAAAAGTTGTGCAAGTATTGACATATGGTTCTGAAGCAATGCTAAACTTGTCATGGGAGACTTGGGCACTACTGGAGGGATTTTATTGGCGAAAGATATTGAAATTACCAGATTCCCTCCCGATGCCAACAATGAGACATGAATTGCGGCTTCAGTCGCTTGTGTCTGTAGTGCTATGAAAATCTGTGACTCTATACAGGAAATGCATGCTGGTGGATTTGGTGGCCCCCGTTGCAATTCTCCAAATGCATGACTGCGAACTTGGAAAAGGCTTACCTCGGTGAAGATCGGAAGTGGAGGCAATTCTAAGGGAAGCAAACGTTGATTGTGAGGAACAATTTTCAAACACTCAAAGTAAAAAAAATAAAGCTTCAGATCTTAGATTGGATAGAAACTATCAATAGGAGAGGAACTGACTAGCTGAGATCAATCTTGAGCATGGAGCGTAAGGGTTTGAACCAACTGCCAACTTACCTTCTTAAGTTCTGATCACCACACTATAGGGGTTGCCTACTTAGTAAACATCTTAGCCACTAGAGAAGTGGAATTGTCAAGAAAGCAGATTGAGCCGGCAAATTTGCAATGTAGAGATATTGTGGGATGGGTTGAAACTCTCTTCCACCTAATTACCTCATGCAAAGCCTTAGTAAAATACGATCAAAATTACTGGAGGCACACATTAACCCTTATCCAACCATGTCGGCAGAAAAATGGTGGGAATGGGTCTTAGTGTGTGAACGAGTGAGCCTGGTTTTGGCAATGATGAAGTTTGTGAAACGTGTGCTAACCTCTCCACTGGGCTAGATGGGAGGGCTGTTGATTTTGGATTTTGCCTTTATTTCCTCTCCTTTCCTCTTTGTTGTCTCGTTTCAATGAATCACTAGGCCTAAATCGAGGATATCTCCGATATTATTTGAATATGAACAACTAAAGTTGTATGATAGAATTAGGGAGAATGTCAATATCTTTTAATTAGGAGGATTGATGTTGATGTAAAAGGTTTTGTAATTGTGTAAAAACCAATACACCTTTAAAAAAAATGCTTTATTGAAAATGTTGGGGTTGGAGAAACTCATATTCTGCTCTGCTCTATAACTAAGATGGGAGTAGTCTCGACCATCAAACGATAAATAAAACGGTCCTAGTGAAGTCTGTCAAATCAAAATGGCCTATGCTAACAAAACCTAATGCCTGCCCTATCTCTTGTACAAAAAGTGTAAAAAGGACTAAATGTATTCAAAAGGAAAAGCCAGTGTTCAAATGATAATGTGGCTCACCCAGCTCTCCTCCCCAGGTTGGGCCTCACGGGGTAAGGCGATCCTTATAGGCAGGATGACGCACTCTGGCTCGGCTTCCAACCCAGTTCAAAATCGTGGATCGAGGCCAGCCTGACCTTCCACATTTAAAGTTCCATTCTCTGACTTTAAAAATAATGTTTCAACCAAAATGTTCCCAAACATCCCCCTCTACCGGGCTCAGACCTCACATGATACAGCTCACACGAAATTGCATGGGGGCTCCCTTCCCCAAGCTCAACACACTTCGGGTCTCCCTCAGTCGGGCGCAGACTACTTTCGGACGTCAGTCTTTTGAATGTGCTTGGCTTTCGTTATGGACGTCCGCAGAACCACTTAGACTCAACGTTCACTATTTACTTTCACTCTTGCTGTTTTGTTCATCCTGTAGCTCCAAACGATGCACCTTTTGCAGAGACCTTTGAATTGGCTACTTCCTTTCACCGGACCACTACGTTACTTAGTATCGCTGATCTTGCAGCTGTATTTTACTTTAAAGTTCAGTCACAGGTCTGCCTTCCTTCGCGTCTCATCCACACGTGTGTAGCCTTCACTCGTGATAGGATGTTGCTACTTCATTAATTTTGACACACACCGATCTCTTAGGTCGCTTGCCAACTCACCAGCTGTGTGCGCTTTTGAGTCAAGGTTATTACCACAGGCTTGACCTCGCCTCCCCAACTCTGCTGTTAATACTGGAGGGTCGCTGGCATCCTTGAAACACAATGCAATCTTCACTTGTGGGATCTGGCCTTCTCCACATATCTTTTGCAGTCTGTCGGAGTCACTGACCTCCAGTAGGGAAGCCTTAGGGTTTTGGGCCCACTGCTCTCGTCCCTTGGTCCGTTGCTCTGCTCCAATAGGTGTGCCTTTGTCCCGGAAGTTCTGCTCATTCTCGTGTTCTGCCTTGCTCAGAGTGTCTTTAGGAGTTGCCTTTTATACGTGTGAGGAGAGCTAATTGGTATCGGGTGTATGCACTTAGGGTAAAGTGCCTGACTTTGCCTGACCCGAGTAACAGGACATGTCCAGTATGATGTGAGAGTTGGTCTGGTTACTTTGTCACCCTCTTCCTCAGCCCAGTCTTTGTGTAAAAAGAGTGATGGGGCAGTTGGGACTTCAGAAAATCCTAGAAAATAGGATATGATATGTTATAACACGCTTAATACCCAGAGATTTCTAAGTGCGGCCCGGGGATCGAACCTGTGTTGCTCCGTGTCGTCTTGCTTCCAAGGCGAGCATGTTGCCCCAGAGCTACCCTCCTGAGGGTATATGAACAAAAAAGGGGGAAATACCGCGTCTCACCATCAGCTAGCTCACCCACAGTCCCGAAAGACTCCCCACCCAGGTGATCCTTCTGCACTGGTCCACCCCCAGGGTCTGGATCCAAAGGCAATGGCCATGCCCTGCCCACCTGAGGGAGTGATCCCAAAGGACTAGCGGATGAGACACCCTCTGGTTTCTCACAGGCCGCCAAACGTGTTTTGGGCCGAAAGTTCCTGAAATCTCTGGTGCAGTCGCTCGTCTGGTCTGCCGAGACAGATGGGGTCCACCCTCGAAAATGAGAAGGAAAATCATTAGCAGAAGGCCAAAAAGGTGTTCACGTTCAAGGAGAAGCCTCAGGGCTCTAGGCCGAAAAAAGCACAGAAACCATTGGCTGCCGGGCCTTCTCAAGAGCATAAAGAGGCTGGCCTTCCCAACGTCAAAGTAATACCCTAGCCTCAACTGTCGCTGATGGCAGTTCCATTGCCGCCGAAAGAAAAATACTCTGCGCGCACTATCAGTGATGGATCCTTCCTCCCACTCTCTTCGCGCCCTGATGCCCCTGGACCTGGTGGTGCGTGCTATAAACAAATGAATACAAATTCAAATACAGGTCTGGATTCTTCAAATCCATGGCATCGATTTCCGGTGATGACCAAGGGGGCATCGATCCAATGTATACAGGGCTGGGAAGTGTCAGGTTTTTTCCGATGACCAAGCAGACCTGTTGACATTAGCACAAAGATTACACGACTCCGGCGGCCTGGACACGTCAACAGATGTCCAACTTCAGCAGGGTCAGTCCTACACTCACACCAATTCTAAGTTTAGGGCCTTAGTAGAAAGGGTAGTAGACACCCTAGGTTTTAATTCCTCTTCAGCACCTGTCAGGGCTACGAATTGACAGACATCTTAGATGAAGGTCCTGTGATGCTACTTAATCTGGCAATTGCAGTGAAATCTGGGATGGGTTTACATGGCTGGTGGAAGATGGGGAGGAGGCAGCCAAGCAGTTGTTGCAAACGGCCCTGGAGATGGCCCACTGTGTAGGTCGACTCATGGGGTCGGCGGTAGTGTTGAGAAGACAAACCGCTGGCTTCTTCCTGAACATCCAGAATAGGCTACTGGAGAGTTTCTTTTTGGCCAGAAGGCTGACGACTCTTCGGAAAAGTTTAAGGAGTCTAAATTAGCCACAAAATCACTGGGCCTTGCTGTGCAGCCAGCCAAACCTGCCTTCAGCTTTGCCTCTAGGGGCAGAGGCTAGAGGAGCTATGTGCCTTACATCAGGAAAGTGCAGCTCCCTCAGGCCAGGCAGGGGCAGAAGTGTTTCTCGTACCCCGGAAGAAGTAGAGCGGCTTCAAGAGGCCAGCGAACAGCAGTAGGGGCGGCACTGCACTCTAAGCCGCTTTGATTTCCCCTCCCATGACTTACCGATTGGTGACGGTTGGCAGAACATTGGCCCCAGTGGTGGGAGATTACCTCCAATGCCTAGGTCCTGCAGCTTGTTTGGTGGGCGTTATTGTCTGCCCTTAAGAAAATACCCGGACAGACCCCACCGCCTCCGATCCAACCGGGACAGGAGCTCCAGGAAGAACTGTGAGCCCTGTTGTTGAAGGGTGTTGTGGAAGAGGTACCTTCCAATCAGAGGGTCGGGTTGTTATTTCCTTGTACCCAAGAAGGGAGGAGGTTTCAATCCCATTCTGGACCTCGGGGCCTTGAACAAGTTCCTGAGTAAAGACAAGTACAGGATGGTGACGGTGAAAGGAATTCTCCACACTCTCAAACTTCAGGACTGGCTAGTGTCAATAGATCTGCAGGACACTTATTTCCATGTGCCGATACATCAAAAGCAGAGTACGTTTCTGAGGCTCCTTATGGGGGACAAGCACTATCAGTAAGTGCTTCCCTTTTGGGTTGACCTCCTCTCTAAGGGTCTGCAACAAGCTCATGGTAGGAGTCGCGGCTCTCCGGGGTCTATGTACTGCCATACCTGGATGACTGGCTCATATGAGGGAAGTCAACGCAGCAGGTTTTGTTTCATCTAGAGGACACCTACCTGCTACCACATGTGACACCAGTCCAAAGGCTCCAGTTCATCGGAGCAGTCCTAGACACCCAGGTGGGGAATGCCTTCCCTCCCAAAGAGAGAGTAGACAGCATAGCGCAGATGGTACACTTGTTCCGGAATCACACCACCTTACCAGTGGCTTCCTTCATCCGCCTCTTGGGTCTCATGGCCTACTGTATTTTTCTAGTGCCAGTGGCCAAGCTGTGCATGAGATCCCTACAGTGGCTCCTAAGAGGTAAGTGGTACAGTACCTCGGGGCGCTCACGGATCCCCTCAAGGTGTCCAACCAAGTGGTCCACTACCTCGGCTAGTGGACTGACTGCAGCAATTTTATGGCAAGGGGAACCCTTCTGGCCTCAGGCCCGAGTGGTCACAGATGCAGCGCTGAAGGATTGGAGAGCTCACTGCAACGATTTGCAGGTGAGCAGCCTTTGGTCAGCAACGGAAGCCAGGTGGCACATCAACAGGCTAGAGTTGCGAGCCATCAGGCCAGCTCTGAGAGCTTTTGCTCTGTCTCTCAAGGGGAAACATCCTGATGGACAACAGTGGCCATGAACAAGCAGGGTGGCGTGCGCTACCTCACCCTTTGCAGAGAGGCAGTGAAGCTGTGGTTCTGGTTGCAGGAGAATCCAGTCTCTGTCTCTGCTGTTCATCTGGCGGGGACCGAGAATGGCTTGGCGAATGCTCTGAGCAGGCAGAGCACAGTTTCACATGAGTGGGAAGTGTGCCAGTAAATTCTGGAGGAGGTCTCTTCTGTCTGGGGTACCCTAGAAGTAGATCTGTTTGCCACGTAGTCCAACAGGAAGTGCGGACAGTTTTGTTTGAGGGAATTCCCAGCGACCGGTGCACTGGGGGGCGCATACCTGCTGGATTGGACCTTCTCTTTCTCCACTTCGCCTTCCCCCTGATTCCCCTTATCCCACAGGTTCTGGGGGGGTTGAGAGGTTTTGAGCGACCATGATCTTGATCGCCCCAGACTGGGCGAGGAGATGGTCCTGTGATCTCTTCGATCTGACAATCTGTCTGCCTCACAGTTTACCTCTGTGCCCGGATCTCCTGACCCAGTCGGAAGGTTGGGTACGCCACCCAAACCCGGAGACCCTCAACCTACATGCGTGGCTCTTGAGCGGATGAGGTATGATGTCTGGGTTCTCTCAAAGGAGGTACTCGAGGTGTTGCAAATGTCTAGCGGTAACAAAGCAGATCCAGCTCGATGGATTGTCCACTGCATCGCAGAATGTTAGAAGTCTGCAGGCAGGGAGCTTCCTCCCGGCATCCTGGCACACTCGACGAGAGGGGTCTTGACTTCTACAGCCCTGCAAAGGGGAGTTCCTATTGGGGACATCTGTCGTGCGACCACATGGTCGTCCTTGCACACATTTACCAGCTGCTAGTGTCTGGATGAGGCCAGCGGGGCTGATGCACATTTTGGTAGGGCAGTTATGCAAAATCTGCTACTGTAACACTTTCTGCCCACCTCTGTGGTCCTAACTGCCTGGGGAGTCTGAGATGAGGAAAGTGCGGGAGAAAAGCAATCCATTGAAGGAGAAATTACTTACCGTAATGATCTTTCAATGGATTCTTCTCCCGCATATTCCTTGCTTCTATATGGCTAGTCTCTTGCTGTTAAAATAAAAATCGCTCAATTTTTTTCCCGATTGTTGAGGTTTTCACCCTTTTGGGACGTTTCCCAATGTCAGTTTTTAACAGGCTGGTTAGCCTTGTCTCCCATCATTTTCCTCTGCAGCGTTCAAGCATGGGGGAAAAAAGGGGCAACTGAGGTATGGGGAATAGTGACTGACGCCGCATATTAACGTCCGGAGCCGACGATAGAGCACTGAGCAAGACAAATCGAAGGTTGAGTCGAGGTCCACTACGCCCCCTGCCGAGAGGTTTCCGAGTAGCAGAGCTGGATGAGGGTATCTGTCAGATGAATCTGTGGTTAGAAGAATCCATAGAAAGATCTTTACGGTAAGTAATTTCTCTTCTTCCAGATTCTAAGTTTATCCAAGGTACTTTTTGCATTGCAAAACTATGCTTATAGCAAAGATGCTTTTAAAAGACATATATGTAACCCCAATGCAGAAAATTAGTTCACACATTTCCTAAGACAAACCTTTATTTACAGAGCCTATGTTTACATTGTACTGTGCTAGAAAGCTGAAAAACCATACCATGTTTTGTAGATGCTGGTGATGTGTGTATTATCTGTCCAGATAATGGAAAAAGTAAAAATATTTCACAGCTATCCTTTATGACAATGAGCACAGTTTCAGAGGACTAGAGTGCTGAAACCACCAAGTAGTGAACATCTATCTTTCAAATAATGGGATGACATCAATATAATCTTATGAAACACTTAAGGGTCCTCAGCATTGGCTTGCAGGGGGAGCACTGTATTATTACTGAAATGTTACAATGTCCTGTTATTGCAGGAAGTTTAGTTAATGGAAACATATTTCTTGATGGTTATGTTGTTTTATTTAAAACCTGCAAAAAGTAGTAAGATTGGGTCAGCTAATGCAGGCCTCTTTATCAGTGTCAGGAATACATTTGTTATTGGAAATCCACCTGTGCGAACTAACTTGGCGTATGTTCAATGTATTAAAGTTTCCAAAAGGATACATTGTAATTTGCAAGCATTTTTATTTATTAATGTATATTACTCTCCATCACATGTGTGTACTTGTGAGATAATGACTGTTATTAGTGAGATGTTGGAAATCCTATTTCTTCCAGTAACATCTATAGAGTGTGAAAGTTAAGCATACAAATGCCAAGAAACTTCTTTGGTCCTGGAGAGGCCTGCTATCTCTGTCTTAGTTTTCTGTGCATGGCAATTTTGCTCTGGATATCACCTAGTCAAAATGGTATTCTTTGGCATGAATTCCTAAAATCATGGGGGACTGTAATGTTCACTGGAAGAGTAGGTCGTGACATCTGTGGCAATTGGACTCATTGGGACAGAATGTCTGCATTATTGGACTGTTTTCATAGCAGTTGAACATTTTAATATGGAAAGTAAAATGTCTGTGGTGCCAAATTTGTTTAGTGATCATGCTATTTTGGACATAGAACTGGGCAGGTGATCAACTATGTATTTCCTTTGGAGGACGAGCTGTGGAAACCACTTTGACAGGAAACCGGATAATATGGTCTTGAAATACGTTGGGGTGGTATCCGAATACTTGTGTTCAATTTAGAATTCATCTGACAATTTGATGTCCTTTGAGAAAGCAAGAATTTGTGCTGATGTTTTTTTTAGACTGGTCTTCTAAATAATCTGCTAAGTGGGTAGGAAGAATAACCGTAGGTATCTCTAATACGGCTCAGCGTAACAAACAAGCTTTTGACTGGTTAATCATCATTTTTCAAAAGGTTCAAGTGTTGGCTGGGATGAAAAAGTTGAGGCTCAGGAAAAATAAGTTGGTCTTTAAGAACTGCTTAAAATGATAAAGAAAGACTGAGATGTCAAAAAAATGGCAACAGATACTGTGCACCATTGGAACTATCGACAGCAGAAACAGCTGGTCTTTGGTAAATAACTCTACAGGGCTTTCCAGGTGCTAGCAATTAAATCCAAACGGAAGTCCTTTTTAGTATCAGTGCTCTCTTATAAACTCTTCCTAGTTTCTAGTAGCTAGAGGTGATGGTACTCGGGGATACCTCCTTTTTTTTTATATCGGAGAGAAGAAAGGTCATCATTGGGCAAAAGCCTTCCAGGGCCCTAGGGCAATTGGGCCTCACAAATGTCAATTTTAAGACCGCGCCTGAGGTCTGTGCTAGGATCCTGTTTTCTGTATTTAGGGAATTGGTAGAAGAGCATACCAGGCAAATAGGAGAGAGGCATAGACGGGTACTGGAAAGAACCCTCTGAGCTAGCTTTACTAGATGGTACTAATGAGATCTTTTTTTTTCCTTCAAGACCTATAATCTTCCCATCATGCAAACAGGATTTAGAACACGAATGTCCAATGCAGATAACAACATGTTTGTGTTGTCAACATTGGCTACAAGGGCAAACCAAACAGGCCATACCCCGCTGTATGTAGGCTTTATGGATTTCTCTGCTGCTGCAGGTTTTCAGAAATTACTTGTGGTGTTGCACACGAATACCATGGCAAAATCGAAATGGGCTGCATTAAAGCCATTTCTCGATGAAGACAGTACTGTGTGCTCGCCTACTGTTAAGTTCTCTTTTATCATATACTTTATACTGGAGACCAGTACCTAAGCACGGTACCAGGATTCAAACCTTTATTGTTCTGCGTGGTCTTGCTTACAACACAAACGCGATGCCCCTGAGCTATCCGCCTGGATGTATGTTTTATGTATGGTGGATGTGGGCAATGCCTTGTGAGAAAAGGGCACCAAAAATTGCAACTTTACATTTAAATTACATGGCATGTATGGATGATATCGCCTTACTAGATCACATTGCAAAAAGGTTTGCAGAAATGTTTGTTTGTTAAATGACTTTCTTTGGGACATGACCCGACTATAATTCGTGAGGAATTCCATGTGGTGTGCTTTTCAATTAAGAAGAAGCAGTCATATATTTGGAGGTTGGGTGGGCAGACCCTTGAATGTGTTAACTCTTTAAACTACTTTGATCGACTGGTGATAAGACAGTTGTCTCTTGTGTATAAAGGGACTAGTCTGGTGCTCTTCACTGGCTATTTCTGAGTACACCCATTGAATATATACTATTAGAACTGAATCAAACTTCCTTCTACATTATTGTCTGTATGCGGAAAGAGTCTTGTATTCGTAGAGACGCATTGAAAACGGGAAGCTATACCTTGCTAAATGAATTTGTGACAGTAAACAATCAATTTGTGCAGACAATTGGGTTGGAAATTGCAAGGGAATTAGAGAGATATGAACTCTTGGAAAAAGTTAAACGAAGGGCGCTGTTTCGTGACTGAGAAATAAACACAACTGCGTTAACTACAAAATCGTGGGCATTACAATATTCAAAGCTTGTACCTGTATATGCTGTAATCCATCCCTACATTAACATGTTCACTAGCACTGAGTATAGAATTGTATGTATGGCTTTTATGCTGAATCAGTTGGAAACCTTGGAATTACTGCCCGCAGCTTCAAAATGCTGCTGACCAGAGAATGTGTAGATTTTGTAATTCTCTGGGGAACGAAATTCTGGAACATCTACACACTGCTTGGGACTACACATGCAGTGATTTGGTCACTTTGCCTGATTTTTTTAAAAAGCGCCATAGTTTTTAGACTCTGTGGTGCTGCATGCAATGAGTTTACAAGTTATGAGGTACTGAACATTTTTAGGATCGCATTGCACATAAGTGAAATTTAAATGTTAATATATTTATAGATGTGTGAATACGTGATATTCATGTTTATTAATAATTTTGTATAATGTTACGTGATATGCTTGATTTAAGTTAATACACATGAATATAAATTATTGTGCACCGTGCTTGGATTTTTTTGCTTCTGTTTTTCTTTTTAGGTTGAGCCTGTTAAAGATGTGTTACTATCAGGTTTTAATAATTAAATAAAAAATTGACTTTTCATCTGAAGTTTGTTATTAAAAATGCCCATATTGGTTTTTTTAATTAATTTATACATTTGATCTGTTACTTGCATTATACGTCTCATTTATTGAGAAGTGTTACTGTAAAACAGAGCCATTAAGTTCAGGGTAATGCTGTCATAAATTTAGTTCCGCCTGCATGAACATGTTTTACAGAGGCAATTAGGGTATATTGTGTGCACAGTAATAACCATCATTTTATAAAATGCTCCTTTGTACTGTTAGGGACATGGCATCTTAGATTTGTTCATATTGCAGATATAGAAATGATTGTAAATTGTATGGCTTGAAGAGAGGCTAATGAACATGTTCATTGCTACGCCCCCACCCCCATTTTGACGGTATAGACACCAACGGTGCACTTCCCTCATAGAATCTACCCCCTTACCACTGTTATACCGCCAATGCGAGAGGCGCTATTCCCTGAGACAACCGTACAAGCTCTACCCAAATAACATCACCGAAGCAATAGCCCATCCAGCAGTGGGACCCGTGGATGAGCTGTAATTACGAAGGAGACAAATGATGTTACAGCGGAGGCCAACACAAGTAGGTGCATTCGGCACAAAGCATATGCCTCCAAGCATGATGATACATGAACCCTAGGTCAAATATCACTTGGATACAAAGAACATGCTTACAATCATTAGGGTAGAAAACATATACTCTGTTCTCCCCTCCCATGCTGAAACGCAAGTTGCACAAGAATACATATGCTTGCTTAGCGCCGAACACAACTGAAATAGTTGGCCATGTAAACCAAGATGAGGACTCGGTTGCATTATGTGAATGGGAAATATTGAGGCACCACAACACAGCAAAGGGACTTGGTTTGCTAAGTCGGCAGAAGGACCAAGCCCGAACAGCGCAGCTAGCAAGTGCATAGGATTGCCAAGTTTAGGGGGGGGCAGGTCAGAGCCAGTGTTCGAAGAGTACATGCGCAAGGAAGATCCCAGATGGCGGACTTTATCTAAATCAACAAGGAAACAAATGCGAGAAGGAGTAGGCGGAAGAGTAGCAGTCTTGGCAGTCCATGCTGCTTGTATCCTGACATTTTCAGCTGACAGTCTGTTCACTGTCGCTACTGCAAGTGCTGGGGGAGGAGTACTAATAAAAACCCCACTCAGCCGCGGAGTGGCCGGCAGAGTAGCAGTCTTGGCACTCCTGGCCGACATGGACGCAATAGACGCTGCCCTGCCAAGCCCGGCAGCCGAAGGCCGCACACTTCGAAGCTCAAAACTCAAAGGCGATGAAAGAAATGAAAGAAAAACAACTACGGCTGTGAAGGGGACTTCAGTGCCAGGAGACAGCAAAGTGCACACACCCTCACGGAGACTCTCCAGGGAAGAAACTTTGAGCACGTCACAAAACTTCACGACAAAAAAGGCAAAGGAGCCTTCAAAGCATCTACAATCTGCCAATAAGTGCGGTCAAAGTACTGTTCTTTCACCCCGTATGGACAAATGGGATGAGCAAAGCTCGCAAGTGGAACTTGAAACTTCACCAGGAAAACAGAATCCGGAAACGGAGTATGTGGAAGCCAGCGCCTTACCTCTTCTCCGTTCGCCCCGCGGGATCCCGCCGATGGGAGTCCTTCCCACGGCCGAAGGCTCCGCTCTGCCTGTCAGAGGACAGCGGGCGTTGAGTGTTGGGGGCGGTCCCGTGGTGAGCTCGGAGGCGGTGGAGATGGGGGAGCAGGGAGTGACTTCAGCCCTCGGCGAGAGATGCCGGACTCCCGGTGCTCTGCAGGGCCCCGGGGGGAGCGGCGGTCGGTGGACCCGGAGACCGAAGGGAGAGGGGCCACGACTGACCAGCCCAGCACAGAGATCCTGCCCCAGAACGTTGGGGATGACGCGCTTTCTTCGGGGGCCGCAGTTGGCGACCTCACGGATGAGAGGGAGGCAACTGAAGCAGGTGTGCCCCTCCTACGTGTGACTCATGATGCGATTGCCCAAATCCACGCCCCTCCACGGGACTGGGCGACGAGAGCCCCATGTTCCCAGGATCCTGAACTTTGTAAAAACCATACGTCTGACCAGACAAATGCCTGGAGGGACTCTGAACAACAAAGTAGTTGTTCCGAGGCTTCACTTTCCCCAAACATGAATATAAATAAAACATCAGTGGAGGAGGGCCCCAGTAAGAAAATGCCGAAAAGAGCACAACGCTCAAATAAAACCCGATTTGCAGGCCAATCCGAGAAATGGTGTGAGGGGGAAAAAAAGCGACAAACTCAGGGGCAGCCCACAAAAAATTATAACACCTTGTCCCCTCGCTCAAAAAAGAAAACCACCCAGCAACATAAAGGATCCATCGTGGAGACCAGGAAAACAAGCTCCCTACATACTCTAAAAGATTTTTTTGGTAAACAGCACAAACGCAAGTTCAACAGAATTAATGAAATCACTGGTACAGACCTGAAGACCACTGATACACAACTGGTATTTGACACGATACTACCCGAATACACAGGGCCGACAAGCTCCCAACCAGCGCCATCAGAGGAGCGACAAAGTCCGCAAACGTTATCCATCAAAAAATGTGTCATCAAACGAAAATGGGCGGTTGGAGAAGACGCCAAAAAAACAACCTATTCCAAAGAACTCAGAAACAGAGCAAGGGAAATTACCCATCAGTGTAGAACCTCCAATAGAAACAGCCCGAATGAGAGAACTCTCCAGTGAGAATCTAGATCCAAACATCTCAGATACTACATACCCGCTAGATGTGAGATGTGGTCCACTAGCGAAAACAAAAAATTGAAGACCTGAAGAGCTTATTGATCTGGACATTTCACAAGTGGATCCCCAAAGTAAATCCAACTACAAGGCACCAACTCCCTCAAAAGGGCAATCATCTCCCTACATGCGACCAACAAGAAAGGATTTGCATTTGCAAACGCCAGCCACGCCCCTTCGACCCCAAAGGCCGAGCGATTTTTCGTCTAGCACCACCACAGATTCTCCAAAAAAGAAATTGGACATTTTTACAATCATGTTGGCGGTCACTATAGCACTCGCACCGTTTACGAAACTATACGAGTCTATAAATGACACGTTAAAGGACCAAAGCACATTAACAGCCATGATGCATACCAAACTTCTATACCTCGAGGGGTATATCACTGCGTTGGAATTAAAGGCAGCAGCACAAACTGAATCAGCAATACTGGCAACATGACTCCAC